>NW_006771554.1:1776502-1798543 GCF_000442215.2 Lipotes vexillifer | reverse complement strand
TAGGGGCCAGACTTAGGCCAGCGCCCACCCCCCAGGAAAGCCGGGTGGAGACGGAGGACCTCGACCCTCAGCTTTCGTGATGGGACGTGTCACCAGGGGCTACCCCGCCCCCCTCCTACCTGGGGGAGGAGTGATTCCCAAAAGGACGACTGGAGCTTCAGCCAGGGGATTCAATTGTGGGCAGCCAGAAATGATCCCTGTCCCCCACGTGCCACTTGGGACAGGACCACGGTGAGCCTTGGGTGCCGGGCTCATGTGAGCTTCCCCTATAGGGGCACCGGGGGGCAGGGGACACACGGTGGACCTTTATGGAAAAGGCAGCTCTCGGGACTGTTGACTCCGACTGAAATGCTACAAGCCTGTACTCGGGGGGTTATTTCTTTTTACAATGAATATTTATCACTCTCATAGTAAAAATGATTTTTCATTTAGAAAATTAAAAAGCTACCGTCACCGCGAGCAGCACACCAGAAGTTGGGGCTAATGGGTCCAAATGCTTCCAATCAAGTCATCCGCACGCTTTTGGTCCCCACGGCGGCTCCAGCGCTACAGTCGGAGCCGAGGGGTGCGGGGGTCGCAACAGTGAGTCTCGTGGAAACACCTGCCTCCAGGGGCCCAGCTGGGCAGACCGTCCCTTAAATTGCCCACAGTGAGATTGATCGGGAACAAATTACTTGTCGCATTTGCCTTGTGTAGACCCAGTCAACACACACACACACGTCTCGCTGCCGACCTTTCTTGGGAAACAGTGTCGTTGTCAGATTTCCACTTGCTCTGTGGTGGCCCCTCTCCTCAAGGCCCCTCGTGCTTTGTGCCGAGCAGCACGTTTTCAGGGCCTCTCCCCCCATTCCCTCAGGAGCAGCACTGAGGCCAGCAGATGTGATCACGTGGTTTGTTCCCTGCACACCTCCAGGGGGCCCCGTTCCCACTGCGGTGGGCGTGAGTGGTGTCCCAGGGTGTGCAGTGCCAGCCTCTGCCGGCCTTCCTCTGCTCCTCAAGTCCTCAGGGAGACCCTCACCCACCCACCCTAGAATGTCAGTCTGGAAGGTGCCTCGGAGACATCTCACCCGGGGCTTTCATCTGCTTTCCTTCCAGGAGAACTTTGCTCAAAGTGGCCGGGTCGTGCTCCTTGCCCTTAGGTTTTTCAAGACATCACCCAGCAGAGCAAATCTCAACATCACGGCTCCAGTCCACTGTCCTCGGTGAAAGAATGAGTAACTTGAACCTGGACAGGCGGCCCGTCTGCCAAGGACGCTCTCCAGGCAGGGCCGGGGCGAACGACCGAGCAGCATTTTATAATTTGCAAATGTCTCTCCACCCCGTGTTGTTACATTTGACCTTCATGATAGTTGGTCACTGTCAGATGACACTGCATTTCACACATCGAAGACAAAATTCACCAGATAATGCATCATTGTTTTCTGTGCCACTAAGAAAGAAAACACTGACAACTAAATTATGATGCAACAATGAGACTCCATCGATTATGTGACACAAACAGATTCAAGAGATATTAACGTGAGAAAAGGGTGCACCTTAGAATCAGTGCAGTTCAGTGTTCTTCCCATTTTACAGATTTAATTTTCTAGATTCGGGGGTCTGGTTCACCTTGATTCCAAGGTCTGGTCTGTTCACACACATACTGCTGGCCAGAGGACAAGCCTGGGATGTAACCTCAGCCCCCTGGTGACCGTCTCCAGTCTGGTCCAGGATGGGGACATGCACTGCCCCCATCTCCCTTCAAGGACGGATCTGCCGCCCAGTGTGGGACCTGTGGTCAGCAGACAGGCCCCCACTTCTTTAACATGACTCCCCAAGCTCATTGAAGAACAGACGAATGAGCTGTATAAATAACAACAATTTAACACTGTGCATACTCATTCCTACTGTGAAGCAGTGACCTGGACTCAATGGGAGAACTGAGATGCGCTGAAGTGAGTTGTTTGAAAAATTCCACAGTCTGGCAGGGAAGTGAAACCACAGGTGGTAGCAGGCCTGGGACCTGAACACCTGCCCTTGGCTCAAGGAATTTCAATGATGCTTCCACATTTCCACTGAATGTTGGCATGAACCCTGAGGTTCTTCCACAAGAAGGATGGATAACCTATGGCAGAATCTGTAGATACAAGCTGTGTCTGGATGACTATGATGCTTCCAATAAAAGTCTTTTTAACCTGGATTATCTGGGACATCTACCCTGCTTTCCCTTTCTCAGCCTATGCTGCTTTCATGAATCCTTGGACATAAATCCACATTTGCATCTAAGCCTTCTGTTGTTTTCTTCTGCTCACTGGAAGGAAGGCAAAGTAGGGGACATTTAATAACCTGCTTCCGCTCTCTGGTTCCATGATATTAATTTGACCACACAGGATCCTTAATGCTTCACCATCACAAAGACTCAGTTTCATACACGAATGAATCGATGTCAAATGGGAGCGGGGGGGCATGTGCAATGTTTTCCTGACACCTCTTAAATGCGTTCTTATTTCATATTGATACAGATCAGGGACCGTGGATTATGCTGACAAATTCATAAATTATCTGCTAGTCACCAACAATACCAAGGTCTTGTTTTCTTGATGAAGTAGTTGATGTTGATTGCAGAGCATGTCCGTGAACTTGAAATTGTTTTGATTGTTGTTTACCCGCCAGGGACCTTGAGCTTGAGACCTCCCTACTCCACACAGAGGTGCAGATGACACACATGGTGGGAGTACTGTCGAGAGACATAAATTAGAGCAACTAGAGTGAGATGGAGAAAGAGAAGCATGCATTACTAACTGGGGCATCATTACAGGGCTTCTGAGAAGCTAAGAGAGATACAGCATCAACATCGAAACCCCAGAAGTGACAGGCAGAAGTGACCACATCTAGAGCCGGAGGTCATTAACACGGGCAGTTGACAGGCTTTATGACTCTGAGGGGGAGGCAAAATCACTCTGACGTGACAATATGTTAAAGTGGGCGTTTTATTATTTTCCAGAAGCTGTAATTTTCAGATGATGACTTCAGGGATCCTTTAAGGAGGATAACTGATTACCTGACAAAGAACTTGTAGCATTTCCTCTTTACAGTGGAAGAGAGAAAAAGCCACAACCCAGCTCTTTCAAGCCGAAAAGGAGCATTTTTCAGAAAAAAACATTGCGAAGTTTATAACAATGGGAGCCGGAGGAAACACAAATACATCTCGCCTTCTTGACAAATGAGATTTAATTAAGAGACTCTTCATGCTAGAAAACAAAGTCTTGCCTGTGCCATGAAGGGAAAAGCGACAGGCTGAGGGGGAGGGTGTCGCTGACAAACAGCCCTGCGTCGCCCGTTAATTATTCATAAACGTCCTTGTGATGGAATTCCACTGCTTCATCTATTTTTAGCTAATTCTCTATTTTTTTACTCCAAATGCTACCTGTGTTAATTAATGAAACAGTTAATCCAGACCACAATAAGCACAGATGAAACAGAGAGGCTTGGGTTTATCCACTCGAGGAATTTTAATAATTTTACACTTTGCAGGGATGTAAACCATGGGCACTGAAGGTATTTGCACAGAGATGCACCTGTGTCTCCCCGCTCCCCACGCAGACCTGCAGTTTAGTGGGATCTAAACCTCCCGGCCAGCTGGTGCTCGCCAGCCGACACTCCCAAAGCTGGGGGCTTCCGTGCTGACCCTTTCGCTGGTCCCCCAACCATGGTCCCTGTGATTCCAGGTGGTCCTGAGGCTTCTCCTCAAAGCCCTGCATCAGGCTGAGTCCCAGAACAAGATACATTGCTGACTGACTCTGAGATCCCTGCTGGCCACTGCCAGAGCTCCTTTCTGCATATTTCCTGACCATCTCTCTGATTTTCTCCTGAGTTGTGACCAAGGTCCTAAAACTGAGGTCTGCCATCCCACCCAGGTTCTGAGCTATGAAGCTGGCTGTGGTGGGGAATGAGGTAGAAAAGAACAGCCATAGACAAGGAGACCTTCCCATTATAACTAGAAACATCCAAAGAGGCAAATCTGACCCCAGTCACACCCCTGTTTCAAACCTTCCAGAAGCCGCCCACAGCCCTTAGGATGGAGCCCAAACTCCCAGGCCCCTGCCCCTCACCAGTCCCACCTCCCACCACTCACCACTGTTCACTGGGTCCCAGCCTTGGACATACTAGGCTCCCAGCACCTCAGGGCCTTTGCACATGCTGTTCCCTCCTCTGGAATGTTTCCCCACCCCCACCCCAATTCCTCACCTAGTTACCTGCAGCTCACCTGTCATGTCTCAGATGAAATGTCACCTCCTTGAGGGATTCTTCTGTGTCTGTCATTATCCCCACATCCTGGCCCAGGGCCCAGGTCAGATCCTCCAAAGCACCTCTCATGACACCACACTGCGTTTCTTTCCCCGCAAAGACCACATGTAATGACATGAGGTCTTTATTATCTGAGGACAATTGAAACAGATAAAAAGCCATTTGAGACAAATCCAATTAAATTGGGTACCAAAGCTTCACAGTAAATATTTTGTGATTTAACAAACAGGTACCTGGGATTTACTTTCGGCAAGTGCTGTTCTCAGTACCCTACACATATTAAATTGCTCAGTCCTCCGTACCATGGATACTGTTACTATTACCTCCATTTTACAGATAAGAACACTAAGGCACAAGAAGGTTGCCCAGCTAGGAATTGGCACTGTCAGAGTTCCTGCTCTCAACCACCTCTTCTAAACTAAAGGCTTTTCCTAGAAAAAATTAAACTAAATTCTGCTCCTCAACGTCTGTCCGCTAAGCAACCCACGGCCTCGTTCTAGGACATATATTCAGTCCATACACGGATGTGCCTTGAGGGCTCACTATGTATCAGGAGCTGTCCCGGGTGCTGAAATGATTTACCTCAGGAGCAATCAGACGCTAAGTTGTTCAAAGATCTCAGACCTATGACTCTAGTTGAATTCACCTATCAATCGAGAAAAGGCGGTGCTAGTTTTTAATAAATAGGCCTATCCTCTGAGGGCCAAGCACACACAAAAAACAGATGAGAGTGAAGAGTCAGTACCTCACTCCAATTCAAGCAACAGATCCCAACCCATGCCATGTCATCACCGTGGCAGAGAAGCAGGTGGGGGTGGGGCTCCTCTGGTCACCTGCCCCCCAAGCTGTCGGTGGCAGTGTGCCCTAAGTGTCACGTTCCCAGGGAGCACCACGTAACCGCACCTGAGCCAGCAGGGAGACTGACCACACACCCCACCAACTCCGTGGACTGTTCACCCCACCCCAGAGGCCAAACCTCTTCTGGACCCCAGTCTAGCCAGTGGTCAGTCTTTCCACCCAGTCCAGGACTATGATGGGGGGAGGGGAGGACCGGAGCCACTCAAGACGATATAACCTCAGAAAGGAGCTTCAAAAACACAGTCGGCGGACTTCCCTCGTGGCACAGTGGTTACAAATCCTCCTGCCAATGCAGGGGACACAGGTTCGAGCCCTGGTCCGGGAAGATCCCACATGCCACGGAGCAACTAAGCTCGTGAGCCACAACTACTGAGCCTGCACTCTAGAGCCCGCGAGCCACAACTATTGAGCCCACGTGCCACAACTACTAAGCCTGCGTGCCTAGAGCTCGTGCTCGGCAACAAGAGAAGCCACCGCAATGAGAAGCTCATGCACCGCAAGGAAGAGGAGCCCCCGCTTGCCGCAACTAGAGAAAGCCCGCGCTCAGCAACGAAGAACCAAAGCAGCCAAGATTAAATAAATAAATTTATTTAAAAACACACACACACACAGTCGGACCCACCGCCTTGTGAAGCTTCAATAGCCTGCAAACCGGCTCTGCCTGCTCAGTCTGCTTTCACACACGGCGTCCGTCTCCTCCCCGGACTGTTGTCGCCTGGATCTCAAGAGACACCAGCCACCAGGAGGTGTGGACAGAGGGGTCAGATCTGCCACATCTGACTATTTGATTAAGATCGTCCTTGTTCTACTTTCCACAGATTTTTTCATGTCACACCTGACATGTCACATGCCCTGAATGAATATTTTCCTGACGGAATGATAGAAACTTTGGTTTGCGAAGGTGCTGCTGGATTTTGACCTTGGAGTGAGAATCACCTCACATGCTTTCAATAATCAAGAGATCTTTCGTTTTAATTCACTCATCAAAGATATTTTTTCTTTCTGAGATGTTGATTTGGTCCCTCTCTCAGTTTCTTTGTCCATGTGGGAAGCAGACAGCAAATTGCATGAATGTGAAGTCGTTAGCAGAGCTGCCATGATTGGCTAATTTGCTTCTCTCTCTCCCGGAGCGCAATCAGGGAGGGTCTTCACGGGAGGCTGGTTAGGGGAGCGTGTCCTTTCCTTCCGCAGCTGCGGGTGGCCTGGAGCGGGGGCGGGGCCGGGAGAAAGGTGGAGCATATCTCCACCGTCCACCCCAAATAGAAACATCCTAATTCTCACACGCCGGCCACTACCTTGTAATACAGTAGAAAGCAGAAACCTGCATGAGTCCCAACAGCCTTAGGAGCTTTTCAAAGGGAGGAGGAAGCCCCTTAGTTTCCGCTCGTGGAGTTTTGAGTCCCATGGAGCACTGGGCAGGGGTCCGGAGGTCCGGAGGCCCAAACCAGACCCACCGCCCATCCATGGGCTCACCCCAGCAGGCCACGTCCCCACTGGCTTCCTTTCCTGCTGTGAAGCAAAGGGGAGGAGCTACCTGATCACAAACCGTGTATCAAGCCCAGGAGACGATACCGGCTTTCCCAGACTCACCCTTGGGGGCCAAGGTTCAGCCTGGGTGAGAAGTCCGGGTGCCTCCACTGATGTTCCAGCCCAAAGGACTCAACCCTTCCTGCTACAAAGATTTCTTTGAAAAACAGATAAACTGCAGTCGGAATTTAAAAAATCTCTCTTCAGGTTAGCTTTTGATCCTTTCTCCTTATGACCAGTTGGTTTAATTATACTTCCTCACTGGCACTTTTATCTGAGATGATGGGTTTTTACTAGGAAACAGGCTTCTGACTTCTCTACGTCTTGATTCTCTGGTCTTTTAAAGGTTGTCACTGGAGTTACATAAATCATGTCGGAGGAATGAACTAACAGGATAGCCTCTGCTCAGACGCCTGATTAACAAACTCCTGCCTTTAGTGCTTTACTCCCTCCCTCTTTTCCTCATTAGCTCTTTCTCTTGAATAAGAGAGAGAATTGTTCTTCAAATCTGTCTAGATGTTATCCTTGGGAGGTTAAAAAAAAAAAAAAACTGGCCAGTTCCTCATGTCATAGCGTCAGCCTCAGCCTGGGACACGGGTGCTGAAGTCCAGCCGCCCACCGTCCTGACCACAATTCCAACCCTTCTGAATTTTTTTTTTTTTTGCCATGTTTTATTTTCTTTCTCCCAACTTATTTTGTTTTAATGTCAAACCTATAGAAAAGTTTAGAGTAATACAGTGAATATTCACATAATCTTCACCTAGATTCACCAGCTGGCAATACCAGGCCACGTGTGGGTCATCTCTCTCCGTGGGCATTATTTATAGTATGTGTATGCTTGTGTGTGTGTGTGTGTGTGTGTGTGTGTGTGTGTGTGTATGCAGTTTTCCTTTTCTGGCTAAATGATTTGAGACAATGGTGCAGAGATCATATTTCATTTCTAAACACTGCAGTGTGTATCTCCTACGGAAAAAGACATTTTCTTACATGATATCAATACCATTTTCACACTCAAGACAGTTAATGTTGACACAGTGATATAATCTGACAGTCCAAATTTAGTGGTTTTTTTCATTTCAGATCACGCACTGCATTTGGTTGTCACGATTCTTTCATTCTCTTTAATATGGAACAGTGTGCCATCATTTGGTCTCGTATAATGTTGACTTTTTTGAAGATTCCAGACAGTCGCTTTGTACCATGAATGCAGGAAGTGCTCAGAGATGATGGGAACAGGTCAGAAGCTATGACAAAAGGCTTCCCCTGGACAATGTAAAAATATTTGAGCATAAAAAAATGTATGGAAATGGATAGGAACACACTGAATATTTTTCTAAAAATCTATGAGTTAACAGTGATTGAGGCCAGGGACAATTCTTTCTGAATGATGCCAGCTGATAGAATTAGAAAAAAAAAAAATGTAATAATTGACTCAGGTGCAGACCATCAGTGGGCACCAAAACCATTGGGGGAAACCATTTTGGGGAACACAAGATCCCAAAGTATCACCCTGTATTTAGCAATTACAAAGGGGAAAAGGATCCTTTACAACAGAGACATCTGGTGAACACCACCTTAACCAAGGACTCTATCTAACCTAACATCCCAATGACAGATGAACGGACATTATGAGGCTCCCTCCCTGAGATGGGCTGGGCACAGCCTCCCTCTGCAGAAATCTCGGCCTTAATCTATCGGGAAACAGTCACACTCACCCATTCTGTGGGACGTCCTACAGGCTAGTGGGCCGGCTCCTGTCTGACCTCGCCTGGGCAGTCAACAGACACTCCCTGCTTTGAGCTCTGCCTCGTGCCAGGCCCTGTGCTGGTGCTGGAGATGCAGAGATGGAACCTTGTCCTTCAAGGATGGAGACGATGCTCAGCAGTCCGTGTCTGCGGGGCCTCAGGCATTTGGATGACCTTGAAATGATTTCTAGATGACCACAACTTCTCCGCCAAAAGGGAAAAAGAAAAATACATATATTTGTTGTTTTCTCCTCCGGATCAAACCAGACGGGCTGGTTTCAGAATAACCTGTCACTAGAGAGGCGCACTCAGGAGCAATCTGTGGGCTGTTGGTCACCCCATCAAGCGAGATGGCTGGGGTAACTGGGACCGTTACCATCACGGCTGCCATCAGGATCTGTGGCTGTGACATCATCACAGGGCATCAGCCAAGCACCCGCTGGAACAGGAGCTTTTATCGGGGGGTCCGAGCCCCTCTGCAGCACCGCTGCTGTTGAGAAAGCAGACTTGGCCACAAATGGCAGCAGCCTTAGAACGAGCCAAGAGAGCAACGGGAGGAAGGTCTGTAAAATGACAGAGTCAGATCATTTGGTATAGAATTGGGGATTTTTAAGGATTCTCAATCTCCTGCTCTACAGCCTAAAAGACAGATCTCTGAACCTTCACTCATTCATTCTGCACATACGTCAGGAGGACTATGTGCCAGGCACAGCTGAGGTCCCTGAAGATACAGCAGAGAACAGAACAGATAAAAACCCCAGCTTCAGGAGCTCATGATCTACAAGAGGGAGACAGTCAACATCGAGTGACAGCCCAGGACAGTGAGTGTAGCACACAGTGGTGCTGCATACCCCCTCATTCCTCACCATTTTTGCCCCGTGGTGGCTTCTTACTGCCCCTGAGCCTCTCCCTCTGAGGCCTCCAGCTGCAGAGGCCTGCATGGCTGGGAGCTGACATCCTGGGAAGCAGCCTCCAGCAAATGCAGAGGGCAGCTGGTGCAGCATTCCCCGGCTGCGTCCCTCAGGGCATCCCCTCTGAGGCCTGTTCTAATCCGTCTACCAGGGCACCCAGTAGGACTGAGTCTGGCATCCCATGGTGGTCACCTGCTCAGGACCCCAGCAGGGTCAGTGTGATAACCCTCCTTCTGTCTCCCTTCCCCGGTCTCCTGCCAGAGCTCCCCGGGATCGCCTCCTGATACTGCTGATGACACCCAGTCTCAGGGTCAGCTTCTGGAAGAATCCAGCTTTAAGTCATATGGAAAGCATAAAGCAGTCAGGTGGCAGTGAGTGTCCTGTGAAAAATGGAGCTGGGAGAGGGCAGAGGTGGTCCTGGAGGGAGGGGCTGTGGTTGTATAGAGAGCAGGTGGAAGGCGACATTGGAGCAAGATGGGTGGGCATCTGGGGGATGAGCGGGGAGTGCAGAGCGAATGTGGACCCCGCGGCTCCTCCTGGGAAGAGCAGGAAGCCTGTGCAACAGGAGTGGAGTGAACATGGAAGACAAGTAGGAGAGAGACTGGGGCGGAGGGAGCCAGAGTGAGGCAGGCCTCGTCCAGCGTGGAAAGGGCTTCGGCACGGAGTGGGGTGGGGAGACAGCGGGCCCCACGCAGGGGACTGGGGTGACCTGATGTCCCTCTAACAGGTTCGCTCTGATCAAAGGTGGAGAACAGACTGCAGGGGGCGAGGGCCAAGCAGGGAGACCAGGGAGGACTCTGTTACGACAATCCCCAAAGAGATGACCGTCAGGGATCTAGGGGGCAGGGAGCAGGGCAGGTGGGCCGAGTGAACGGATTCTGATCCATGTGGACGGCAGGGTGGACGTGTGAGCAGAGAGAGCAGCTGGCGGGCATGAGAGGGGGAGAGGAGCCGAAGTGAGCCGGAGCGCCCCCGGGAAGGGGAAAGCCATCACCCCGGAGCTGGGGACCGCATGCGGTGTGAGGGAACCCAACGACTGTTAGACGGGGAGGGATCCAGAACAAAGCTGAGCGTGTGAACGCGGCCAAGAGAGAAGAGGTCTGGTCCCACGTAGAAATAACTATTTTAAACTAAGAATACCAGGCTATTCCTGATGTCTCAGACAAATCAGATCACATCACAACCCCCTGAATATGACAAATTATATTTTTGTCAACCTGGAACCCCTCCAACTGAGGAAACATGTGAGCTTCCCAATGAAAACGGAGAACCAGATGGAGATGGTGCAATTAGAGCTGAACCGCAGTCATTCCCCGCTACGTCCTCACACCCACCCACTTCTCATTGCTGTTGCCTCGGGTGGGAGTCCCCAGTGGCAGAGACTGGAGTTTTCAGTTCAAGGTATTTTGGGGGATCAACACTTGTGAAGGGAAGTGGGGGAAGAAGACCAGGCAGGGGAGAGTTTGATGCAGGCCTGACAAAACCTCAGCAAAACCTATGGGGAGCTCTGGAGCTTATAAGGGTCAGCCCACGTTGGGGCCACATGTCCAGGCGTTATACCCCTGCCTCGTTCAGTCACCAGGACTGGGCTTTCCAGGAAGGGCATGACCATGGACAAGAAAGCTCCCTGAAGCTAAGACAGAACCCGAGGGAGGCATCTTATGCCTTGTATAAAAATTTTGCAAGAAAATCTAGGATATTGCAACTACGATTTAGAGAGGCTGGTGAGACGTTACCAACCAAGATGGATAATCCTGAAAGCACAAAAGGGGGAAAAAAGACATATTGAAAATATTAAAATTTGGAACTTTTGTACATAAAATGATTACATAAAGTATATATGTCGGTAAAAGTATTTGTAAGTCAATAATAGATGAAGAATTCATTTAATATAGTTCAATATACAAAGAACTCTTACAAACTGATAATAAAAAGAGGCAATGGCTATAAATAGACAATCCATGGAAGAATGCATCTCTTCTGAGCTCACAGATTGTTGGAAATACATCCCATAGAAGTAAAAGTACTTATATCTTGTACCAATACACACAAGGATGTCACTACAGTGTTGTTTTTAGTGGCCTGGAACCGGAAAAAGAATTAATTCCCTTTACTAATGGAGTGGCTAAGTACTTTACAAGTATATCTGTGGAATATTGCACAGCCGCTGTAAAGAATTACTTTAATTTAGAGCTATAGATGGTGACTTGAAGTATTTCTACCAGGAACTGAGTGATAAAATCAAGATGCAGAAGCATGTTAGTTATGGGTTTATCAATTCTGTGATCTTTTTAAAGAACTAACTTTTAGCTTTGTTAATTTTATCTATTGACTTCTGTTTTCTATTTCATTTGCTTTAGCTCCTTATCTTTTCTTAATTCAACTTATCTGGTATTTGCTTTCATCTTTTTTTCCTAGTGTCTTAAGATGGAATCTTAGGTCATTGATTTTTCATCTTTCTTCTTTTTTAACATATGCATTTAAAGCTATAAATTCTCCTCTTTGCACTGTTTTGACTGCATCCCTCAAATTTTGATGTTGTATTTTCATTATCATCCAGCAAAATTTCTTTTGAAAAAATACTGAGTCTATTTAGAATCTTTTAAAAAGCAAATAATTCAGTTGATACACAAATGTGTCCAAAATGATGAAGGAAAAACAAAAGTTACTGAGGTTTGGGACATAATATTGTAGCATTAATTTGAAGGAAAAAAAAAAAAACTTTGTTTCAAAATTTGTTAAAGAGGTTGAAAACCAAGTAATCTCCATCTGTCAGGAGTAAAACTGAAAGCTAGTTGAGAATCTCAGTTGAGACAGTAGGATTTTGTTTTCTTGTTTTTACTCTGAGTTGGCTACCTGTCTGCTTGCAGTAATTAACTGTCCGTCATCATCTGTACAACACTTCTTCCTTTAATAACAGAACCCCTGCGGTTCAGGAGGCACATTTATCAGCACAGAATTAGGACTACAGTTTCAAGCCTCCCCTGCAGTGATTTGTGGCCAGGTAAGTACTGGCCAGTGGAATGTGAACCCAGGTAAGGAGTAACCCTGCCGGGCTGTGCCGATGAAGGGAAGCGTGTGCCCTATTCCTCTCCTTTTCTCTGTTCTCAGAGCTGAAATGCAGACAACTGTGGGGCACCTGGCCCAAGTGGATCAAGCCAGTGGTTTTGCATAGTGGAGCAAAAAGATAGAGGGAGTCTGAGCCCCTGACAGTTTCATGGGCCAGAACTGCCACACCAGCTCATGCTCACGAGTGAGAAATAAACGCCTATCTTGTATAAACCAAGGTCTCTATCACAGCAGCCAAAACTAACTCCTAATTCAGAGCCCACAGACACTGGATAAAGACCTTAACAGACATTCTGATTGGGGCTCTTGAGATATTTCCCATACAAACCAAACCTAGAGGAGAATAAGGGAATCAGGTTTAGAGCCTTTAAACATAACCCATGGCAGAAATAGAAGGAGCTGATTTCGTGGGTGGAAAAATTGAGTCTGAGACAGATGAAATGAATCATTCACCAAAGTTAAGAAGCAAATTTTGCTACTTAAAATGTAAAGGTTAACAGTGTACCCCAGATGGCAAGTAACAGACGCGAGACCACATCCAGCCAGGAGATGTGCTGTGACCAGCCCTCAACTCGCTGCTGTGTGTGCAATTGTTGTTTTTTTTTGTTTGTTTGTTTGTTTTTTGCGGTACACGGGCCTCTCACTGTTGTGGCCTCTTCCGTTGCGGAGCACAGGCTCCAGACGCGCAGGCTCAGCGGCCATGGCTCACGGGCCCAGCCGCTCTGCGGCATGTGGGATCTTCCCGGACCGGGGCACAAACCCGTGTTCCCTGCATCGGCAGGCAGACTCTCAACCACTGCGCCACCTGGGAAGCCCTGCAATTGGTTTTTAACACTAAAAATGAGAAGATTCCATAATGTATGTTTCAATATATCAGATCATCACATTGTGCACTTTAAATATCTTACAGTATTAGCTGTCAATTGTACCTCAATAAAGCTGGAAAAAAAGAGGTTTCACATAAAAATCTAGATTTCCAACTTCCTCTGAAAAATCAAAGCCATGCAGGTTGGATGTACCTTCCATTAGGCAACTCATGACCTGAGCCAAGTCACTGGGTGGGTGTGAGGCTGAACTTGACACAGCGCTTAACACCCCTCTGTTGGCCCTGACGGTCATTACTATTCATCATCTCTCTGACTGCTGGGCTTTTTTGGTAAACAAACCTCTTTACCCTTCTCTCTGCTAAAAACAACAGAACAAAAGATGAATCAAGAGAGCCAAGTTTTTCATGAAAAATGAGAGCATTTATTTACTATGCAAACAGAATACAGCTGTGTGGAAAAACACAACCAGCTTTCCTCACATACACCTCCTCTCTAGGAGGCGCCCTCTGTAGACATGTGAGTTTTGATCCCATTCGCACAACCTCTGGGCACACCCTCCTCTCTCCTTT
Source organism: Lipotes vexillifer (assembly GCF_000442215.2). Classification (NCBI taxonomy): domain Eukaryota; kingdom Metazoa; phylum Chordata; class Mammalia; order Artiodactyla; family Lipotidae; genus Lipotes; species Lipotes vexillifer. Next base: position 1,784,750 of record NW_006771554.1, on the reverse strand, counting down.
CACAGTTCCTCTAACCAGAGCAAGGTCCCAGGGCCCTTTCATTCAGGGGAACCTGCTCATTTTTCCAGATGACGCCATCGCGTCTGGAGCCAAGTCTCTACTTGGAGGTGTTTTCTTTGACTTTGTTGCTTTTTCCTTCTTGGACCCAGGCAGCAACTCAAGCCTGCCCGCTTCCCCAACATGTTAACACAAACAGCCTGCTTCCCAAACTAGAGAGGCACATGCTAGCTTAATTACAGTGAGGGAGACTCAGTTGCTATTGAAACAGTCGAGTGACAGACAAAACCCTTCATTTGCGAGGAAAATTAGTTGTACACAAACAGGAACGCATTTCATCTTGAATTAAAAGCTGCGACACTCTCTTGGCAGAGAACTCTGGCTGTTTGTTTTCTTTTCTGCCTTCCGCCTCCTCCTCCCATGAGGGATTTTCTTGGCAATGGGCCAGGCGTTGAGGCCCCACGACGGTCCCTCCTGTAATCTCCCTTCCTCGGCCAGCCGTCCTCTTGCCTTTGTGGAAGCTTCAGTTGCCCCAGCCCACCTGGAGCGGGACCCTCCCTCCCAGCCCTGTCCCTTCCTGTGCCCGGTCCCCTCCCCGCAGCCCCTGAAGAGTAAAAACTGTCAAGTCAGGGACAGCTGCTCCGCCCCAGGGCCCGGTTCCTGGAGGTGAACGAAGGGTTAAACGTGATGAGTAACAGTGAGCGAAGGCGACACACTCGGGGAAAGTGCTCGCTTTAGCTCAAGCTCCCAGATGGATCGAGAGGGCCACAAATAACGAAATCATCCATCTTCCACCCACTAAAGAGGAGCCCGCTGCGGCCAGTTGGGAAAGGGCAGTGAGAGACGTCCCGCCGCCTCCTTGCGGCGATTCGTGCTCTGGGAGGTCCCTGCTCCCGATGCCCAGCTAATCCCCAGCCCCCTGGGGACTGTGCCCAGCGGACGCCTCACAGAGGTCTTCCCTGAGGAGACGGGTGGCCAACAGCCCAACCCCACCCACAGGGGCCGGGCGGTCCCTGACCCCATAACCTGCTAACTCACTTAGGACTTAACACCCTCAGCGCCCCTGAAGAAAGGAAGCCAGTCAGCCCCTGCTTCCTCAGTCATGGTCACACTCATGTGTTACTGACATAAAACAACTCAATTTTCATCATTTCGCTGGGAACATCTCCATAACACTCTCCTAGGAATCTGGGCTGGAAATGCATTTCAAGGCTGCCAGAATCCAGGACACACTTTCAGAACTTTCTATCATCCTCATGACCAAACCGTTGGGACAGGCATTGGAGTCCCGGCATCAGGTGGACGGTCCCCACCTCACCTCTACTGTCCCCTGGGAAATACACCTTGTTTTTTTTCCTCTTCACTACAGTTATTATTACCTGTAGTACTTGAGAATTCCATCAAATCTAAGATGCCTTGGGAAGAAAACATGGGGATGTCAAGGAGCAAAGAAGTGCAGGAAAAACCGGGACAACAGGGAGGGGCCGCTCGCAGCAGAGCCAAGAGGGGGAGGGGCCGCTCGCAGCAGAGCCAAGAGGGGGAGGGGCCGCTCGCAGCAGAGCCAAGAGGGGGAGGGGCAGCAAGGTGGAGACGAGGTTTTGAGTTCCGGGCAACGTAAGGACACCCAAAACTACCAAGAGAATTAAGAGCGCCCCATGCCAGAAAACACATGAGGCAGTTTTCAAGGATGGAAGGAGGAGGAGATCATTAAACCGGGTTACCAGGGCTTCCACAAGAGCGCGGGAGTAATTTCGTGAGAGGCCCTGACACTGCAGAAAAATCTAAATTCTTTGTTTGCCTGTTCTTGGAAGAGGATGAGGAAATAGTTGCCGGAAATACAAGGTAACTAGAATATGTGATTCTTTTTTAGGAGACAAAATGCATGTGTGTGTGTGTGTGTGTGTGTAAATATACAAATATCAGAGAAAGTAAGCAAGATAAAGAAAGATAAATTCTCGATGTTGTAGCGGAAGTCCCTCAATAAAACTTGAGAAGCCACCTTCAGCCTGCCCTTGGAGCCAGAGCCGATAGCTACCTGCAGGTGTCGGCTCTGGCTAGGACCACAGCCGCCCCAAAGAGCTCTGAGGGAGCCAGCACTGAGGCCACATCCACAGTCCTTTGTCCTGTGAGTCCTGCATCCCCGCCCTCCGCCCCCCACCCCCACCCCACACACTGCCTGCATAGGGTCTCCCAACTCACTGCTCCAATGTGAAAGCAAGGCTTCCCACCCTCCCAGCTCCCTTCTCTGGCTTCAGAGCTTCACAAAGTGCAATGCATGAGGTCATTTCACGAGACAAACACTGCACCCTGTAATGATTCTTCCTCACCTCTTCAATTACCTCAAAGACAACATCTTGATTTGGTGCTAACATGCCTTTAGCACCTCTCTAAGCCTTGCTCATCATCCTTTGAAACGAAGAAAGAACAGGCCCCTGCTTAGTGCAGAATGCAGCCCCTCTGTTTAGGTGTACTGTTTTTATTTCTATGGTTACCATCCTCTTGCAGCAAGACATGCCGGTTTTCCATTTACACCAGCGATATGGTTTCCCTCTCAAATAAAAGTCTTTTAGTGAAAACAAACATGGGTTTATTTAAAGAAAAATATTGAGTGAATATTCAGCAAACTTGGGGCCAACTACCTGTTTTTGTAAATCAAGTTTTACTGGAACACTGCCATGCTGATTCATTTACATGTTGTCTCCCAGCTGAGCAGAGTGAAGCCGCCACAGAAAGCAGGTGCCCCACAAAGCCTAAGAGAGTTACTCTCTGACTCTTCACAGAGCACATGTGCCCGCCCCTGGAGTGAGGGATTGTCCTGGTGGTGTGTGGGTGTGGCAAAGAGGAGACGTGGCCTGGGGCTGATTTAAACTGGGTGACCAGTGAGCAATGGTTAGGAGCTTGGGCTGTAGGGTGAGACAGCACCAGGCAAACCCCAATTCCCCTGCTTACCATCAAGGCCTTTCTCCTGAATCATCCTCAGTTTCTTCGTCTGTAAAATGGGAAAACAGTCTCCACCTCATGGAGCTCAGGTGCAGAATAATGACATCACAAGGAAAAGGCACAGGCTTAGTATCTGGCATAGAGCAGACAGTCAGGAAGTGGCCATGAGTGAGTGTCAATGGGGAGAAAACACATCTCTTCTCAGCTGGGATGAGAGTTGCTCAGACTAGAGGAACTTCCATAATTGTGAGGAAATTATACTGAGAAGCCACTTGGGCTTGGAAAATGTAGGCCCCCCAATAGGGAAAAGACCACAAAAAAAATAACTACTCAGACATAAGTGCAGATACAGAGGTGATACGGGGCTGGAGAAGGTAGAAGGAAATTCAGTTGCTAAGCAACACATCCTGATGCTGGATTTGAGAGAAATGGCCAAGGGACCAGGGCATCCATTGATAAAATCACCAAATCACCTCGCTCTGTGCTGCTCCAGAGTCCCCAGTAAAAAGTGCCCATTTTGGACTCCTGTAGGTGCAAGATTTGAGCACATCTACCAGCCAACACCTGGGTTACAATGAGATTCTGTGGTCCTTTCAAGGCAGAATTGTTTGTGACCTTAACAAAGCTGCTGTGAAAACAACAGGCGCAGGTAAGACAAGCTGGGTCCCCAGGCCCAGAACAAAGAGACAGGGAGAGTTCCTGTAATCCACGAGTTTTCAGAGCCTCGGGTGCTCTGACCACGCTGTCCGCCTCCCCACCAATCTGGTGTGTTCCTCGAGCTTTACCAAGGTCGAGCCTGTCTGTGTCAGTGTGACCATCATTTCACCTGGGGTGCCACAAAAGTGAGATGAAATAAATGTTTATCTTGTTAAAGAATGCCTCCCTTTGGTCTCTACTTCTTCCTAACTCATGGCTGAGGCAGCCCTTTCTGGAAACATCCATGTGCCTAAGTCAAAAAGAAATCCCTTTTTACCTTGGCCTTGCAATTGGGTTTTCCATCTTTTGGCAAATGAAAAAATTCCTAATTTATAGAAATCAGAGGAGGTCAATAAAAATACCTATCAACTGCACAAATAAGGAAACTGAGTGTCCTTCTGTCTTTTAACCCTGCATCCCTGTTCTCTCAAAGGCAATGGAAAGAGAAAGAGAGACAATGCTCACACCCCACTGGCCACTTCTGGTAACAAGGGAGTCTGGGAAATGTAGTCATTCTTCTAGGCAGCCGGGTTCCCTGCTTTTATGAGAGACGTGAGAGAGGGATACTGGGTTGGGGAGGACACTCCGAAACCTCTGCCACAGCTCAGCAACACCTGCCCTGTCCCCCACCAGGGGGACAGATGACCCTCAAGCCCGACACCAATGTGACAAGGCATCTTGATCACACTGGCCTGGCTGGGTCGTCCCTGCAAGAGGACAGCACTCAGATCTGGGCAGAATCAAGCCTTCTGCAAATGACAGGCCAGAAGGGGAAAGGGGGGGAGCCAGCATGGGGAGCACCTCCCGCAAAGGACTTTGCCCCTTTGGTGGGACTCCAGGGGAGTCCAGGTCTTCCCTCCATGCAGCTGGTTCCGTCCCACATCAGACACCAGAGACGGATGCTGAGCTGAGGGGACCCACAGGGCAGTCACTCTGCACTGAGTTGGAAACTCCACCCTTTGAACGAGATGCTAATTATAGTTCCCTGTGTGCCCTCCTCACCTGCTAAAAATAGGCTGTCTTGTGTTTTCATCTCCACAGGTGCAGCTGAGTTTGGGGAAATAATGACGCTTTTAGCACTGGTGCAAGTAGATGACTGACTCCTAGACTCAGGGAACCAGGTCTGTCTGTGCGGGAACTTGCTTCCAGGAGTAAGACCCATGGCAGCGGGCCAGTCAGAAGAGGTTCTGCAACCCCACGGGCTCAGCGGGGGGTTGAGTGATGGTGGGAGGACAGTGCTCCTGGGTCAGCCTCGCACATGGAGGTGGCCTGCAGAGCTGGGAGCATCAGCGATCGGCTGCCAAGGCTGAGAGTCATTTGTCATCCAGGCAGGAGGGAGGCAGTTAAAGAAGGTCACTGGCAGTGCACAGGGGCCCCAAATCCATGATGAAGGCCAGGAACCAGGGATATTGGAATGAGATGGGGAGCGGGTCCTGAAGGCGATAGAGGTGTGGGGCGAGGGGATTGAGAAGTTTCATTCATTCATTCACTTATTTATCTGGCAAATATTTATTGAGTCCTACTGCGTGCCAGGCTCTCTGCTAGGTGCTGAGCTGAAAGGGACAGATAGGATCCCTCATTCATTTATTTTGTTTTGTTTTGCTTTGGTTCTTTTGGAGTTTTTTTTTGTTTTTTTTGGCTGCATTGGGTCTTTGCTGCTGCGCACGGGCTTTCTCTAGTTGCAGCGAGTGGGGGCTACTCTTCCTTGCAGTGTGCGGACTTCTCATTGCAGTGGCTTCTCTTGTTGTGGAGCACGGGCTCTAGGCACACGGGCTTCAGTAGTTGTGGCATGCAGCCTCAGTAGTTGTGGCTCGCGGGCTCTAGAGCACAGACTCAGTAGTTGTGGCGCACGGGCTTAGCTCCTCCGCGGCATGTGGGATCTTCGTGGACCAGGGCTCGAACCCATGTGCCCCGCATTGGCAGGCGGATTCTTAACCACTGCACCACCAGGGAAGTCCTCTCATTCATTTATTAATTTAACATTCCAACAAACACTACTGAGCCAGACACTGCCCTGGATACAACAATGAACAAAATCCCTTCCCTCCTGGAGCTAAAATTCTAATGGGGGGTTCAATATCCTCTTCCCCAAAAGCAAATGAACAAACAATGCCATGATCCAGTGATTTTAGTAAAGGAAAACACCAGCTTCTGGGAGACCAGAACCCACCAGGCGCTAAGAAAGGGCATGGGAATTGGAGGAACAGGTGTGGCCTTCACGATGAGGAACCTTCTTCCAGATCTGCAGGGAAACCCAGTGTTGGCTGCAGCCTGAGAGAGGGACCCGTGGCTCCAGGGCCCCAAGTTCCCCTTAGATGAGCCCCTCCCAGCAACCGAGGGGATGCCCCAGGCCAAGAAAACTCCCCCACTGGCCCACTCCGCCCCTGTGTGCAGTGAAGCCCCAAAGCCGGAAGACTCTCAGCACAGGACGCAGGCTTCTGAGGGTCTGACCCAGGATGTATGACATTGTGAATGCAGCAGAAGGGAGGCCCCACAGTTATAAATTTCTCAGAATTTCAAGGAAGACCCAATTCTTCTGCCAGCTCAGTCTCAGGGAGCCGCTACTGGGCTCCGTATGATCAGAAGGGTTTGCTGTGCCCTGTAGACACTGCACCAGCAGCCTGCAATGTCCAGATGGCAGGATTCTGCTCAGCTCAGATCCAGAGTTCACCTGGTGTGAATATTTAACGGCCTGGTCCCTGGAAACTGTGTTTCCATCTTTACTGCTCTGGGAATGAATCACCGCCAAGCGCCTCCTGTCCCTGGCAGGCATTTCTGTGAGCAGGTCGGAGACAAGCCTTAGGAAGCTGCTCCAGCCCAGCGGAGGTGGGTCTGTCTCCGAGGCACGGAATGGGGCTCAGGTTCAGCTACTCTCTGGCCCCCTGGGAGGGGCCACCGTTGCTGTCGTCTCTGGTTTTATGGTCTCACGTGAGAGATAAGAAACCTCTCAATCCAGGAATAACAGCTCAAAGCCCCTTGCTTTCCCCTCTGCAGGTGGATCCCGGTGTGTAGCTGAACTTGAGCGCAGTCCCTCTTGGTCATAAAGCTACAGATCCTGCTTATCCTCAGCTGGAGGTGAGGGCCCGGACCCCGCCTGCCAGTTCTGCAGCCCCGCTCTGCAGGCACCGGGGAATCAGCGTTTGCCTGTTCTTAGCAGGGCGGTGGATGAGACAGGAGCAGAGAGTGGGAGGTCACAGAAGGGGTGCATGGAGTCTGGAAAAGAGGAGACACCTGGGTGACGTATTTCCATTTTGCCTTTTTGGAGGCCAGATGTCGGGATGCCAAGAAATGGGACCTAAGAAGGTCACAGAGTGAAACCGTTCCTGAGTGTTTTCTGTGCAGGCAGACAGCACATCACAACAGTTAGCTTCCTGAGAGCACAGCCTCTGGAGGAGGATTCTCTGGGTCCAAATCCCAGCCCACCACTTAACTAGCTGTGTGACCTCGGGCAAGTTATATAACCTCTCTGTGCCTCAGTTTCCTCACCTGAAAAACGAGGATAATGAGAGTCCCTGTTGCACAGGATCATGGGACAGATTAGTGCAGAAAGTAGCAGTAAAGTGCTCACCAGTGTCTGCCCATAGGACTCAGGGCTTAAAATGTTAGATGACGACATCATAATCATCACAACTGCATTTGATGACACTCGGGCGACCTTCATTCCTGGCCTTATCAGCTCCATGTGGTTTTTTGCTGGGACCAGTTCCATCCCCTGGTTCAGACCTTTACCCTGTAGAAATGCAGGCTGAGAAGGATGCTCTGAGGTCATCCCCCTTATCGCCACCACCATCAACAGCCTCAGATGTCACTGAACCCATGGCAGGTGCTAGCCCTCCGTCCCTCAGATGGCGGCACTCTACAGTTTGCAGAGCAGGTGATTTCTCATTCACCTTCCCAGCATCAGCTGATCCCCGATGGCCCTGCCTCCCTTCCTGCTCACGGGCAACCCCTCCCCCACAGGGGGGCAGTCGAAGGGACCCTTTCAATGCCTGAATCAGATCACGGCTGCTCTCTAAGTAAAACCCTCCAGTGCCCCCTCGCATGGGGCTGTCTCCTCTCACATCCCGTCTCTGCCCACGCTCGCCGCACCCCAGCTGTCCTGCCCATCACTGCTGCGTACCACATCCTTCAGGCTTGTCCGACTTCAGGTCCCAACACCAGGAGGGACCTTCCCTAAATATGCCTGCCCTCAGCTGCCTCCTTCTCATCAGACCATGCAGGTTAAGTGGCCCCTCCTCAAAAGACCTCCCAACGCCCCAGTCCAAAGTCGCCCACCCCTCCCATGTGTCATGTCAGCCCTCCTTTCCTTCATGGGACTCATCATGGTCTGACACCACCCTGTACTTACTTCATTCACACATTTACTCTCTATCTCCCCCATTCAAACGTAAGTTCCAGGAGGACAGGGACACTGGTCACCACTGCATCCCCAGCACCCAGTAAGTGCTCAGTAACATTTATGGACGAATGATGAATCACAGTGGCCCAGGTGAGGGGAGGGGGCAGTGTGCCGTTATTATAATGGGAGGTCATAAATAACAACATCACCTTGTGTTTACAACCTGCTTTACAGCCTGCAGGTACTTAAACATCTGCCAGCCCTGAGAGGGAAAGA
>NW_006771554.1:1755187-1775374 GCF_000442215.2 Lipotes vexillifer | reverse complement strand
GGGGGCGGCGCTGTGAGAGACCTGAAAAGGCTGCGGTGCTGCAGGGAGGGCGTCACATCTCTCCCCCACTGGATGTTCCCAGGGCTGCCATGAAACCTGAGCTGAGGGAGGCCTCCCAAGAGCCTGGCCTGGGTTCCCTGCAGGTTGGAGGGAGGCCAGATCATCCTGGATCCCTGGGGGACTGCACAGCTGCTGAATCTACCCACACTGAAGTCTACCTGATGGCTGGCCTCTGTCGTGGGAGATGATGAACTCCCTCACCATATGAGTCAGGTTCATTACGAGTTGATCTCACTTGCCACCGAAAGCAAGCTAATGGACACACCATCCCCTCCAGAAAGGCTTCTCTGACCCCCGGCCCCCAGCAATCCCTCGCTGCTCTGAACCTCAGGACCCTTCACTGCACTAACCCACTGCACCCTGTGTGCTATTTATGTCCATGTTCGTGTCCCCCACCAGCCAGGGGTTCCCTAAGAACAAAGTCTGATCCATACCTCTCCTCCCTAACCAGGGCCCTATACTTAGTAGGTGCTTTGTAGATTTTATTGCACAAACGAACGATTAGAAGACGGGCATTTCCATTTTTATTTTAAAAGCTAGGTAAATGAGTTTTGTTTTTGTTTTTAAAGAAACACGTCACTGTCACAAAGAAACACATCATTGTCACATAAACTGCTCTTTCAGATTGTACAGCAAGATTTATCCAATAGCACTGGATATTAAGATGTTTTATTTAATGTGATAAGCTACACGTCTATAAAAGCCCCTCCCTCTTTTATCCCAGGTGATAGCATTTGAAGATGCAGGACCCTCCTTCCAGCAGATATCCCTCTTTAAAGTTCACACTCCCTTTAACAGATGTAGCACATTCTGACAAACACATCTGGACAGGTGGCTACAGAGATAAAGCTCTGCAATGGGCCCAAGGGACTTGGGGCCACCAATGAGTTTCAACAATTCATCCGCTTGCTAACTGTGAGGGCTATTCATCCTTATCAGGAACAAACCTCGACTTCCAGGATACAGTCTAGGCTGGGCTCCTTGGGCAACCTTGGAGCTGGGAATTCAGGAAGGGCCATGATGAGTGGACATGCCAGGACCCACCGTGCAGATGGAAAGAGGCCATGGGAACCAAGGGCGGGGACAGCACTCAGCATCAGGACCACGAAACGCCACTGCAGGTTTCCGAAAGCTCCATCTCCCCCCAAAGCCTACCCCTCCCATAGTCTTCCTCATCACAGTAAATGGCAACTCCACTTCCAGTGGTCCAGCCACATCCACCGCAAACACCATGGTCCAAACATCTGGCATCTCTCACTGAACTGTTACAGGTGCCTCCTCACTGGTCCCCGCTTCCACTCCTGTTCTCTGTCCAGTTAATCCTCTGCCCACAGCCAGAGGGAGCCATCATCAAATCCTCCAGCCCAAACCCTTCAGTCCTGTCCTACCTCATCAGAATATAATCCAAATTTCTGTACCATGTAGAGCAAACAACTTGTCCACGTTTGCCTTGGGCTTTCCCAGAAAGTTGAAATTCCTGCTTCCTCCCAGGCCAGGTCTCCTTCCTGATGGAAGTTTCTGGGAGCCTTGGCCCTGATCCCTTCCCTCACCACTCCTGGTGAGTCTAGGATTACTAGAGCCCAACTTGGCAAAAGAGGAAACTGAGGCACAGCCAAGGTAAGTGATTCACCTTTCTTCAAAGGGCTCATTACTGAGGGGCGATTACAGGTGGTTACAGTGTGGGCCTGAGCCAGCGGCCTGGGCTGGCTCCTGGCTCGGCCACTTTCAAGCTGAGAAATTGCTAACCTCTGTGTGCCTTGGTTTTTCCATCTGTAAAATGGGTAATAAGCATAATTGACCTGTGGCTTTCTATGAGCATGAGGAAACCCACGCATCACCATGGGGAGGAGCCTGACTCTGGAACCAGATGGCCAGTCAACCCACCAGTCCCTCCACTTGCTGCCTCTAAGACCCCGGGAGGGTCACCAACCCTCTGCCCTCTGCAGATGGAGACGATGGCAGTGCCACACACACACACACACACACACACACACACACACACACACACACACACACACACACACACACACACACACACACAGCTGGCTGGAAATCACTGAGAATTAAAAAACCCCACCAACCACCATCACCACCTTCCAACCAATGACTCTTAGGAATTGGTGTGTAACTAACTAACCAAGAACCCAGTGTGATTTTCTGATTTTCTCCCTCTGGGGAGGTTCTTGACCTGGGCCACTGCTTTACTCTGAGATAAGGACTTTCAACTTGCAGCTTCCAAGGTCTACAAAAGAGAATCTTTTGGGTTTAGGAAATGTATCATAACCCTACCATTCCCACCGAGAACATCGTTCTCCCCACACCAACTGAAGGGTCTTCCCTGGCTTTCCCCTCCCCCACCCCCAATGTCAGAGCCCAGTCCTGTGAGATTCAGTCCAGAAAGGCCTTGAAGGCACCTGACTATGAAAACCAGGAGTCAGGAAGGGCCTGCCTTGAGATTTCCTCTGGAAAGGGCTGACCGCTGTCCATGAAATATCGTTACATGGCATCAATTACTGAGGGAAAAAATGGGAATGGCTTTGATCTGATTTGCAGTCTGAGAAGCCCACTCCAGCTGCTGCTATAGAGGGTGGACTTGAGCAATGTCAGTGGGATGCCTGGAGCCCAATCAGGAGGTTGATGCAAAGGTCCAGGGGAGAGGTGGAGCCAGCTTGGACAAGGGAGGTGGTGGCGAAGATGGAGGGACCATTGTGGGTGATACAGAGCGTGATGTAATAAAAAGTGTATTTTGTCTTTGTCCCCCGTTACTGGCCCAGAGACCCAATAGCTCTTGGGAGTGTTTTGCTATTCATAAGAATCCCCTTTTGAGTGCACCTGATTTTGTGCTAATGAGGTGACTTAGGGTGGGGTCCCCAGAGAGCCTCATATGCAGGCTGGTCACCAGAAAAACCAAACAGCATTAGAGGGTGGAAACTCAGCCCCATCCTCTGACCTCTGGGAATTTGGGGAGGGGAGTGTGCAGCTGGGTCATAAACACTCTCAAAGAAAGATGTTCAAGAGCGTCCGGTCAATGATCACATCGAAGTGCCGGGAGGGTGGTGTCCCAGGAGAGGGCAGGGCAGGTCCACACCCCTCTCCCCATGCCTTGTCCTATGTATCTCTTCCATTTGATTATTCCTGAGTTTTATCCTTTATCATAAACTGTAAATGCAAATAAAGTGTTTTCCTGAGTTCTATGAAGCTGTGCTTGTAAGTTATCAGACCCGAGGAGGGGGGTTGTGGGAAGCCCCATTTCATAGCCAGTGGGTCGGAAGTATGGGTGACTCAGGACTTGCAACTGGCATCTGAAGTAGGGACAGTCTTGTGAGACTGAGCCCTTAACCCAGAGGGTCGGTGCCAACTCTGGGTAGTTAGTATCTGAATTGAATTGAATTGTTGGCCACCCAGTTGGAGGATTGGTGGCCGGTGTTTTCTAAACCCATCACACATAGGAAGTGAAATCAACAGGTATGTGTAATGGATAACATGATGGAAATGAGGAAGAGGATATTTCTGACTTAGGCAAATAGATGGGTGAAGGTGCCATTCTCTGAGAAGACAGACACAGGATAGAAGCATGAATGGGACAGGGGGCAGGAGATCATGGGTTGCGTCTGAGGCTGAGCTGAGCTGCATTTGGAACATCCTAGTGGAAATGTCAGAAAGCCTAACTAACCATCCCTAACTAGGTCCAGGGGTCTGGAACCCAGAGAAGAGGTGTGAGTTATTGAGACCACCTGCTTAGAGATGGTAAATGAAGGAAGAGAACCTTTAATTACAGATGGGGAAGCTGAGGCACAGAACGGGAAAGAGATTTGGCAAGGTTCACACTACCGGTAGGTTAGCGGCACAGTATCTTTGTTTTGGTAGGCTGAATGATGACCCTCTAAAGATGCTCATATCCTAATCCACAGATTTTGTCAACATTTCCTTCCAGGGTCAAAAAGGACTTTGCAGATATGATCAAGCTAAGGATCTTGAGTTGGGGAGATGATCCTGGATTATCCGGGTGGGCCCAGTGGAATCAATGGGTCCTTGTAAGAGGGAGAAGGCAGTGTGAGGAGGGGAGCAGAGATTAGACTGATGCAGCCGAGGAACGCAGGCAGCCTCTAGAGGCTGCAAGAGGCAAAAAGGAACAGATTCTCTCCTGGAACCTGCAGAAGGAGCCAGCCCCAAGACACCTCTATTTTAGTCCCAAAAGACTTATTTCCAACTTCTGCCCTCTAGAACTATAGGAGAGTAAATCTGTAAGTCACTAAATTTGTGGTAATTAGCTACAGCTGCCTCGGGAAACTGATACAGTTGAATTTATATTACAGTTGACCGCTGAGCTTGGCTCTGCTGGGGATTCTTCTGGCCATAAACAACAATGTTCTGAGGACATTTACTGTTTACTTAACAAGAGTTTCTGGGACTGGTTCAGCGGCTCAGGCTATTTGCCTCCTTCTCAGCCTTCAGGTTAGTAAAGTCTCTGCCCAGAATTAAAATAAGGCTGTCGTAACCCCAAGCATCATGACCTCAGATGACAGCCTCTAAAGCAAAGAAGCTGACAGGAGGCCGGGGTCTCCACATTTTGAGGACCTCTTGATTTAATGGAGAGAAAAGTCTTTCTGCGAAGCCTCGGGAGACTTCCTTTTCCACCAAGTCTCCTTTTCCACCTGCTTGGCCAGAACTGCTCACATGCTCATCCTGGGATTGTACTGATTGGCTTAGAGCAGTGATGATCTATTTCCTTAAGCAGGAGCCATTGTTGTCTGGGGGAAGGAAATGATCAAATGTTCTGCTCTGAGCTTACTTCCATGATCCCAGGTCCTAAGAGCCTAACCTCCACCCTCTGAATTCCTTCTTTAAGTCAGTGATTCTGAGAACAGGATATGGTGGACAGAGTCTGGCCACTTCACAAGAAAGTCCCTTTCTGCAGGATTACAACACCTGTCTGGTCAGAACCCACCAAGGTGCAGCTGACACTCTGCCAATCTGGTTTCATGGCAGCATCCATTCCATTGCAGTTTGAGTCTCAAAAAGTTTTTGAAAGTTCGACATGTACCCCCAAAAAGCAGATTTCTATTTCCAAAGAAGAGGGGGAACTGTATATTGGGGCAGTGACCAGTAGTTGCTGCCACAGACTCTTTATCATGCTCACTGGTTATATCCATTTTACCTACCAGACTTTAACCCAGTAGTTCTCAGCCAGGGACGACTATGCCCCCTAAAAAACACTGGCAATGTCTGGAGTCGTATTTAGTTATCACAGCTATAGGGAGAGGTTGCTACTAGCCTCTAGTGGGTAGAAGCCAGGGATGCTGTTAAACATCTTACAAATCATAGGACCAGCCCCACAACAAAGTTATCTGGCCCCAAATGTCAACAGTATCAAGGTTGGGAGACTGATCTAATCCCTTGCGAGCAGGATAGGGTTGGCAGATTTAGCAGAGGACACACTTGTGTTTATACTAAAAAAGTATTCATTGTTTATCTGAAGTATAAATTTAACTGCGTGTCCTATATTGTATCTGGCAACCCTAGAAGAGGATGATAGCCTATACCGCAGTGTTTGCTAAAGCCTGGTACTGAACAGCTTAATAAACGTTTGTCAAATGAATGAGCATCTCAGCAAAGATGTACAAGGCTGCTGCATGCTCTGATAACCCTGATCAAAGCACTTTCCTCAGCAGCTCCAAGGCACAGGGCCAGCCCCTCCCCACCGGGCTCAGCGAGGAGGCTCCCTGCGCCACCCCACTCCCGCAAAGCAGCTCACGTGGCTTCCCTCTCAACGCCTCCCCCCAGGGAAGGCGTGGCTTCCTGTTCTGAAATGCACTACTAGAGCAGAACTCAGCCAGTGGGTAACCTAAGAACAATGCCTGTTTGGGGGGCTTTCACTGTTGCCTACATCCAGGCTGAGGCAGACAGCCTGCGGCCTTCGGTCCAAAATAGTGTCTGTTAGTGGCCCCTGGGGGTGTGGTCCCTGTTCAAAGAAAAGAAACAAGCCCTCAACCCACTTACTGTCTAAACAGACAACACCAAGAGCCCCTAAGGCCTGGCTTATGATTCCTTACAAGCCTGAGTGAATGCAACTATACTCAGGCCACACTGATTCCTTATCCACAGGGGAAACTTTTAGAAGGTTGATAGTAGGGATTTAGTTTTGTGGACCAACTGCCCTGGATTTTCAGTCCAGTTTTGCAGACTCTCAAGGAGTCTCTCAGGGCCCATAACGATCCGTTTCCGATTCTTTTTTTTTTTTCTGTTTCCAGTTCTGATTCAATGAACACTCGTTGTACACCTTCTGTGACCCAGGCATCCTGCGTGCATTTTATCCTTGTTAATCTCACCTAGTCCACATGACAACCTGCAATACCCTCAATATCATCCCATTCTCAAGATGAGGACACTGAGGCCCAGGGAGGTCAGCTAAGGAGTCACCAGTCAGTAGGATCAGAGTCCAGGTTAGTGACAATGTCAGCCCCGGGACTGCTCTGCTTTTACTAAACGCCACCAACATTAATCATCTCACAAGTGTACTCTCTGAAAGGTGATTGTAAAACGAGGTGTGCTCTCAAGACAGACTAAATTGAATTGCATTTACGGTCATATGGACCCTGATTTCCCCTTTAGAAAACTATCATCCACCAGAGACCCACAAGCTCTGCCTTGTCCACGGAGATCTGCAGCTGTGCTGCCGGGGGCTGTAGTACTCATCTTAATACTCAGTTACTTGGGGACTAACGCCACTTGGTGTCTGTTTCATCACACAGTAAAATTCATGTGTTTAATCTTTCATGTCCACTTACAAAAGCGAACTATTGGTGGACAGTTAAGCAGCTAGACAAATTGTCACTGTTATCTGTGTTCTTAGAACAGTGTCTTAACTGGATGCTGCCCCACTGTCTTTCACTGATAAGAAGTCTGATTAAATCTCATTGGTCTCCAGCCCCCAGGAGGCTGCAGTTATTCCTGTTTATAATTTTCCACCTCCCAAACTAACCCTTTATTCCTGAACACATACTTTTAGGCATCGGCATTAGTATAAATTACACTTTACAGTTATTTGTAATTAAGGGAGAAAATATGTACTGCGCTGCAAAGATGAGCCCTACTCGGCTAAAGTTAATCATTTCTGTGCCAGGGCACTGGCCCAGGGGAGCAGCATGAAACACGATTAACTTTCATCTGACTTAATGGAAGTTTATGTTGCTGTTTTTCATAATCGTAACATCTCGAGACACATAAACGGTTTTTCTCCAACGTAACTGCACTTCTACCAACAAGACACCTTGGGTTTAACTGGAATTTCGGGGAGAATTAACCACAAGTGTGTATTCTATGGATGAGGCTAGAATTTTGTTATGAAACCCACGCAGGACTGTCCCCATTCAGGAGCTGAGAAGTTGATCACAACCCCCCTGAGGGAGACCCTGCAGCCTCTTCTGTTCTCCTGGAAATAAGTTTTGGCCCCATTTTGTGAACCATTAAAGCCCCTTGCTCTAGTTCTATGCCCTTGTGCTCTGGAGCTTACAGATGCATCTCAGGCCACATTTTTCCTACTTTTAACATTTCTCCTTTACACATCGATTTGTTTGAGACACATTAAAAGCTCGACTTTTATAACCCTGATAAAATCCCATCTGTTCAAAGCTCCAACCCACACTCAGCCAGAAAGTACTAGGACAAAAATGGCTCAGATTGTATTTCAGCCTCTTTATGCAAAGATATACACACAGCAACAGCAACTACTTTTGTCACTGGGTGTAAGTCAGGTTTTCTCCACAAAATGCCACCAAGAAGGATGCAGAAGGAAGAAATGAGGTTTATGCAAATCAAGGGAAAGGTCCCCCTGAGGTTAAACCAACAAGGAGGTGGGGAGTGGCGTGAAAAGCCTGATTATCTAGCCAGGACCAGGAGATCACGGCGAAAGGTGCCACCAGGGTGAGGAGGGACACGGAGGAGAAAGGCTGGGGAGGCTGGAGACCCGCAGGGGCTGCAGAATCAGGAGGTGGAAAGTTCTGAGAATTCAAGAGGCCCCACCCAGGTCCCCACCCAGTCATGGCTGAGCAACTTCCCAGGCTGGGGGGCATCTGAGCCCCTGAGGCCCCTTGTGTTTCCCAGGCGGACCCTGAACTCCTGAATGGGGCTAGGAGTCCCCACCTGCCTGGAGAGAACCTGGAAAACTTAGGCTGAGGCCTCAGACCCAAAGAACTGTGGAATGAGCTATAGGAAAGAAACATGGCCAGAGGGAACTTTGCAGATCCTGCGACCTGTGAGTGTCTGAGCTGATGAGTTACGTCCTGACCTGAAGCCTGTTCCACAGAGTCTGCCTGCAGTGGACACACACACGAGCTTACACATGCACACAGGCACACATGTGCATACCCACAGGCACTCACATACAAACACACACGCATATATATATAAGCATGCACAAACACATGAACACACGGCAGCACTCAAGAAAGAGATTTTCCCCCTCCTCCCTAACAAAAGAAAAGGAGCAAAACACAGACATCACCATGTTTGGTCTCTGAACAGCAACAGTGGGAAAAGTAATCAAGTGACACCAACTCAGCCCAGCCCACAGCCCCCATTTCTATTGTGAGTCTGTCTGCCCTGCCTCTATTATTGTGTTTCCTGGATGGGGAGAAAGAGGTAGAGCAGAAAACTGTGGGCAGGGCTCAGCCTGGGGAACTGAGGCCTCATAAGCTTGAGGCCTGAAGGAAGGCAGTGTGGTAATACAGTGGTTTTCAAAACTTTTTTGCCCCTGTACATACACAAACACAGGCTGCCAGATATAGGGGGAGAAAGTTGCATTTCAGATCAACAAAGAATACTCTTTAGTATAAATATGTACCAATAATTACATGAGACATGGTTATACTAAAAAACTATTGGTGTTTATCTGAAACTCAAATTGAACTGCGATTCCTGTATTTTATCTGGCAACCCTACTACCCTCTACTCCCCTTCCACATATGCACACGCACTCACACACTTTTATCCCAATGAAGTCTTATCTACAACCCAACATAAAAAATAGTTAAAAGTCAGATCCTACCCCTGGCCAACCCCCATGGCCTTGAGGCACCTCCATGGCCTCTGAGGGCCCAATTAGAAAAGTCACTGGTACAGTGGGATGGCTTTGTGTCCCAAAGCCAGGCACAGCTTCATCTGGGTCCAAACCCCACCTGTCACCCTTGTGACCTTGGACAAGACCTGTTACCTCTCTGAGTGCCGGTTTGCTCATAAGATTCAGCTTACATTTGACTCTGGGTATTTGCACACCTGTGCATGTCGGGAGGACCTCCCACGTGCCCCTCCATCTGTCCCCTGCCTCTTTCCCACTTTCTCCCTTCCTGTGGGGCAGAGAAGGGAGGCTGCTCTTGGGCAGGTTCTCTGGGGGCCAGAGAAGCAGGGAGGATGGGCTTTCCCTGGAGGACACCCAGTGTCTCTTTGCAGATCTGTTCATCTTGTGATTAATAGTGAAGGGGATTTCTAACTGTAATTCCACCTGACATTACAGAACCACTGGAGGGTTTTAATTAAATTAAAGCCATTCATACATATAGGAAGGTGGTGAGGAGGACAGACTGGAAGATCCCTGACCCTGTTGCTTGTCCTCTTCCGTCATAAAGGAGAGAAAAGTCATCACAACAGCCTGTCCAGGCGTGTGATTTAGTGTCCTAATAAGCATCTCAAAGGGCAATGGTAGCAGGAGGACTTGAGTAATGACATGTTGGACGTTTGCACATGAGGGATCTTCCTTCGTCAGGCCAAGTTTATGGACATGCCACAGCCGAGGGGTGGGTGTGAGGTTTAGGCTTTGGGTATATTTGTTGTTTCATTTTGGTTTCCTCTTTTTGAATCTAGGAGTTCTCCTGGAACATTAGTAATATGTTACGTTTGAGGACTGACGTAAGCAAACATGGCAGGAGGAAACAACACTTTTGTCTCTCCCCTTCAACCTACAACCAGGAAAACAGCCACAGTGCAACAAGGCACGTCTGCCCAACACACTAGGGCACCAGAGAATACCACACATCTGTACATCTAAAGGTGGGTGGATTAGAACACAGAGAGAAGGCAGAACTGGGGGAACAGTGGACGTGGTGCCTGCAGTTCCAGCCCTCTGGCCACAGCAGCTGAGTCTGCAGCCCTAGAGAACCCAGTAGTGACGGGGGGTGAGGGGGGCAGCACATACCACTCCAGCCTCCCAACCACAGTGGCACCTGTGGACACAGGTAACTGGGCAGCAGCAGCAGTGGGGCCTGGGGCCTCATCCCTCCAGCCAGTGAGGTGCCCGTGACTCCAGCCCTTCACAGCCCCCCCCAAGTGGTGGAGCCCACAAACCCTACAACACTTGACACGGCAGAGGCCCCTGGGTGACTCTGGCTTTTCCCCACCCCACCCTCCTCCTGCAGCAGCAAAATCCCCTGCGACTCAGGGACACGATGGAAGAGACCACCATCCCAGTGCCCCAGGCGACAATGTCCGCAACACTGGCAGCAGGGAGGCACCAAGGACCGGCCGCAGAGTCACAAGAAGCAATGATGAGGGCCCGGAGCCACGGAACGATACCTCTGCCACAGATGGTGGAGTAGGGAAGTGCCGACTGTCAGAGACAAGCAGAGGCAGCTCAGAAACCAGCAGGAAGTTGCCCAGTACCTCAGATGCACTGGCAGAGGGACAACCCGTTGGGGACCATGAAGAACCACAGTAACGATGCACCACAAAAATAAAATAACAGCTCTCTAGAAACCACACTTAAAGTCACAGAATACTGCGCTCTAACTGGCAGAGAATTCAAAATGGCTGTAGTAAAGGAACTCAGTGAGCTATAAGAAAGCTCAGAAAAGCGTCAAATGAATGAACAGAAGGAATACTCCACTAAAGTATTTACCAAAGAGATTAAAACCCTGAAAAAGAACCAAACAGAAATTCTGGAGCTAAGGAACTCAATAAATTAGATAAAGAATGCATTACAGGGCTTCCCTGGTGGCGCAGTGCTTGAGAGTCCGCCTGCCGATGCAGGGGACGCGGGTTCGTGCCCCGTTTCGGGAGGATCCCACATGCCGCGGAGCGGCTGGGCCCGTGAGCCGTGGCCGCTGAGCCTGCGCGTCCGGAGCCTGTGCTCCGCAGATGGGAGAGGCCACAGCAGTGAGAGGCCCGCATAACGCAAGAAAAAAAAAAAAAAAAAAAAAAAAAAGAATGCATTACAAAGCACTGGAAATAGGGCAGGCCATATGGAAGAGAGAATTAGCAAAAAGCTCAAAGACAGAAATCTAGAAATGATACGAGTAGAAGAGGAGAGAGAAACAAAATATTTTTAAAAAGAGGAAATTCTATGAGAGCCATCTGACTCTTTTAGGAAGGACAACATTTGGGTAATGGGTATCCCAGAAGGGGAAGAGGGGGAGAAAGGAACAGAGTTTATTTAAAGAAATAATAGGTAGGCAGTTCCCAAACCTGGGGAAGGAACTGGATATGCAAGTCCACGAAGCTAAGAGAACGTCTTTTACCTCAATGCAAAAAGATCTTCTCCAAGACACATGATATTAAAATTGTCAAAAGTTGATGACAAAGAAAGAATTTTAAAGGCAGCCAGGGAAAAAAGAATGGTAACCTACAATACAAAAAACAAAAAAACAAAAACAAAGACAAAACACACTACATTAGGCTATCAGCAGATTTCACAGACCAGGAAGAAGTGGAATGACATTTTCAAAATCCTGAAAGATAAAAATTATCACCCAAGAATACTCTATCCAGCAAAGTTATCAATCAGATAGGAAGGAGAAATAAAGACTTTCCCAGACAAACAAAAGCTGAGGGAGTTCATTAACACTAGACCCGCCTCACAAGGAATGTTGAAAGGAGCTCTTCTGCCTCAAACAAAAAGGCAATATTACACAAAACTTTGAGTAAGGTGCTAAGTAGACAGAATCAGAAAATTGCAACTCTGAAACAAAATAGGGTTTTGAACACTTTATTATAACATAAAGGTTAAAGGAGGGGAAAGGCAGGAAAAAATAACTATAGCCACTTCAATTTGGCAACAAACTCACACTATAAGAAGGAACACGTTGAGACAACAACAAAAAAAAAAGGGGGAGGAGGAAAAGGATAGAATTTGTATAGATACATGAAGATAAGATGCTATCAGCAGAGAAAGGACTATTTTATCTCTAAGACATTTTATACAAACCTCATGGTAAACATAAAACATAAATCTAGAGAAACAAAACATTAAAAAAAGAGGAAACTAAGAAAAATATCATAGAAAGCCACCAAACCAAAATGGTAGACAGAAACACAAGAAAAAAGAAACAATACAGAGCAACCAGAAAACAAATACAATGGCAGTACTAAGACCTCATCTCTCAATAATCACCCTAAATGTAAATGGGCTGAACTCACCAATCAGAAGACACAGAGCGGCTGGCTGGATAAAAAACAAGACCCAACTATATGCTGCCTCCAGAAGACCCACCTCAGCTCTAAAGACAAACATAGGTTCAAAGAGAAGGGATGGAAAATGATACTTTAAGAAAATAGCAGCCGAAAGAAAGTGGGTATGGTCATAGTCATATCAGAAAAAATAGACTTCAAGCCCAAAAAGGTAATAAGAGACAAAAATGGACAGTACATAGTGATAAAGGGGACAATTCATCAAGAAGACATAACAGTTATTAATATATATGCACCTAACAGAGGAGCACTGATGTATATAAAACAGTTATTAACAGACCTAAAGGGAGAAACTGACAGCAACACAAGAATAGTAGGGGACTTTAATATCTCACTTAACATCAATGGATAGATCCACCTAACATAGGAGCACCAAAATATATAAAGCAATTATTAACAGACCTAAAGGAAGAAATTGGTGCAGCACAATAATAGGAGGAGACTTTAACACCCCACTTACATTAATAGATAGATCATCCAGACAGAAGGTCAACAAGGAAAGAGTGGCCTTAAATGAAACATTAAACCAGATGGATTTGATAGATTTGTACAGAACATTCCATCCAAATGCGGCAAAATACACATTCTTCCTAAGTGCACACAGAACTTTCTTAAGGATAGAGCATATTTTGGAACACAAAACAAATCTCAATAAATTAAGTACGTTGAAATCACATCAAGCATCTTTTCTAATCGGAATGGTATGAAACTAGAAATCAACTCCAAGAGGAAAGCTGGAAAAATCACAAATGTGTGGAGACTGATCAACATGCTATTGAACAGCTACTGGGTCAACAAAGAAATCAAAGGAGAAACTGAAAATTACCCGAAGACAAACAAAAATGAAAACACAACAACCCAAAATCTATAGGCTACAGCAAAAGTGGTACTAAGAGGGAAGCATCTAGCAATACAGGAGTACCTAGAGAAACAAGAAAAATCTCAAATAAATCTAAGCTTACACCTAAAGGAACTAGAGAAAGAAAAAGAAATGAATCCCAAAGTCATTAGGAGGAAGGAAATAATAAAGATCAGAGTGGAAATAAATGAAATAGAGACTAAAAAGACAATAACAAAGATCAATGAAACTAAGAGATGGTTCTCTGAAAAGATAAAAAAAATTGACAAACCTTTAGTTAAAGGCACTAAGGGAATAAAAGAGAAGGCTCCAATAAATAAAATCAGAAACGAAAGAGAAGAAATAAAAATGGGTACTACTGAAACACAAAGGATAATAAGAGAATATCATGAACAGCTATATGCCAACAAACTGGATGACCTAGAAGAAATGGACAAATTCTTAGAATCATACAACCTTCTAAGACTGAATCATGAAGTAACAGAAAATCTGACTAGACTGATCACTAATACAGAGAATGAAACAGTAATCAAAAAGCTCCCCAAAAAACAAAAGTCCAGGACTAGACGGCTTCACAGGTAAACTCTACCAAACATTCAAAAAAGCTTTAATACCTATCCTTCTCATATTGTTCCAAAAAATTGAAGAGAAGGGGATGCTCTCTAACTCATTTTATGAGGCCAACATCACCTTGATTCTAAAACCAAACAAAAAGAACACACAAAAAATGTACGGGCCAATATCTCTGATGAACATAGATGCAAAAATTCTTAACAAAATATTAGCAAACCAAATACAACAATACATTAAAAGGATCCTACACCATGATCAAATGGGATTTATTCCAGAGATTTAAGGATGGTTTAACATCTGCTAATCAATCAATGTGATACACCACGTTAACAAAATGAAGGATAGAGATATGGTCATCTCAATAGATGCAAAAAGGCATTTGACAAGATTCAACACCCATTTATGATTTAAAAAAAAACCCTCTCAATAAAGTGGGTATAGAAGGAACATACCTCAACATAATAAGGGACATATATGACAAACCCATAGCTAACATCATACTCAATGGTGAAAAACTCAAAGCTATCTCTGTAATATCAGGAAGAAGACAAGGATGTTCATTTACATCACACTTATCCAACATAGTATTGGAAGTCCTAGCAGGAGCAATTGAGCAAGAAAAAGAAATAAAAGGCATCCAAATTGAAAAGGAAGAAAACTGTCACTATTTACAGATGACGTGATTTTATATATAGAAAACACCAAAGACTCCACCAAAAACTATTAGAAATAATAAATGAATACAGTAAAGTTGCAGAATGCAAGATTAAAATATGCAGAAATTGTTGCTTTCCTATACACTAGTAATGAACTATCAGAAAGGTAAATTAAGAAAACAGTCCCATTTACAATCACAACAAAAAGAATAAAATACCTAGGAATAAATTTAACCAAGTAGGTGAAAGACCTGTACACTGAAAACTGTAAGACATTTTTTAAAGAAATTGAAGACACAAATCAGTGGAAAGATATTCCACGCTCATGGACTGGAAGAAATAACATTGTTAAAATGTCCATATTACCTAAAGCAATCTACCGATTCAGCACAATCCCTATCAAAATCTCAAGAACATTCTTCACAAAAATAGAACCAAAAAATTCTAAAATTTATATGGAACCACGGAAGACCCCCAAATAGCCAAGCAATACTGAGAAAAAAGAAAAAAGCTAGAGGTATCATACTCCCTGATTTCAAACTGTATTAGTCATAGTAATCAAAACAGCATGATATTAGTAGAAAAACAGATACATAGATCAATGGAACAGAACTGAGACCCCAGAAATAGACCCACACACATATTGACAACTAATTTATGAAAAAGGAGCAAAGAACAATGGAGAAAGGACAGCCTTTTCAATAAATGATGTTGAGAAAACTGGACAACTACATGCAAAAAAATGAAATGACCACTATCACAGACCATACACAAAAATCAATTCAAAATGGATTAGACTTGATGGTAAGACCTGAAACCATAAAACTCCTAGAAGAAAACATAGGCAGTATGCTCTTTGACATAAGTCTTAGCAATATCTTTCTAGATATGTCTCCTCAGGCAAGGGAAACAAAAGCAAAAATAAATAAATGGGACTATATCAAACTACCAACTCTGCACAGCAAAGGAAACCATCAACAAATGAAAAGACAACCTACTGAATGGGAGAAGATATTTGCAAATGGTGTAACTGATAAGGGGTTAATATCCAAAATATCTAAAAAAATGATAGAAGTCAACAACAAAAAAACACAACCCAAATAAAAAATGGGCATGGGCTTCCCTGGTGGCGCAGTGGTAGATAGTCCACCTGCCGATGCAGGGGACACGGGTTCATGCCCCGATCCGGGAAGATCCCACATGCCGCGGAGTGGCTGGGCCCGTGAGCCAAGGCCGCTGGGCCTATGTGTCCAGAGCCTGTGCTCCGCGGCAGGAGGCGCCACAGCAGTGAGAGGCCCATGTACCGCAAAAAAAAAAAAAAAAAAAAAAAAGGGCAGAAGAGCTGAATAGACAGACATTTTTCCAAAGAAGACATACAGATGGCCAATAGGAACATGAAAATATGTGCAACATCACTAATCATCAGGGAAATGCACATCAAAACCACAATGAGCCATCACCTGATGCCTGTTAGAAGAGCTATTGTCAAAAAGGCAAGAAATAACACCTGTTGGTGAGGATGTGAAGAAAAGGGAACCCTCATACACTGTTGGTGGGAAAGTAAATTGGTGCAGCCACTATGGAAAACAGTATGAAGATTCCTCAAATTTAAGACTAGAACTACCATATGATCCAGCTATCCCACTTCTGGGTATCTATCCAAAGAATACAAAAACACTAATTTGAAAGATATATGCACCACTATGTTCATCACAGCATTACTTACAATACGAAGATATGGAAGCAACCAAAGTGCCAATCAGTGGATGAATGGATAAAGAAGAACATGAAATATATACGATGGAATACTACTTAGCCAAAAAAAATGAAATCTTCCCATTTGCTACAACATGGATGGAACTTGAAGGCATTATGCTAGTTGAAATAAGTCAGAGAAAGACAAACACTGTATGATTTCACTCATATGTGGAATATTAAAAAAAATCAAAAACAAAATAAATGAACAACCAAACCAAACAAAAACAAACACATAGATACACAGAACAGTAGTGGTTACCAGAGAGGAAGGAATGGGGGCAGAGTGAATTGTGAAAAGGAAATAAAATGTACGGTGATGGATGGAAACTAAATTTTTGATGGTTAGCACATTGTAGGACATACAGAATTAGATATATAATACTATACACATGAAACTTATATAGTGTTATAAAGCAATGTTACCTCAATTAAAAATAAACTAAAAAAGATGCAAAATCACATTAAGTGGTTTTAACTTACTGGTTAAGTGATGAGTTAACTATAAAAAGCCTGGCTTGGAGGATGAGTGTATATGTGTGTATTTGTGTGTGTTTGTCCCTATGAGCTTATTTTTTTTTTTGCATTTTATTTTTATACAGCAGGTTCTTATTAGTCATCCATTTTATACACATCAGTCTATACATATCAATCCCAATCTCCCAATTCATCACACCACCACCACCACCACCACCCGCCGCTTTCCCCCCTTGGTGTCCATACGTTTGTTCTCTACATCTGTGTCTCAATTTCTGCCCTGCAAACCAGTTCATCTGTACCATTTTTCTAGGTTCCACATATATGCGTTAATACGCGATATTTGTTTTTCTCTTTCTGACTTACTTCACTCTGTATGACAGTCTCTAGATTCATCCACATCTCTACAAATGACCCAATTTTGTTCCTTTTTATGGCTGAGTAATATTCCATTGTATATATGTACCACATCTTCTTTATCCATTCGTCTGTCGATGGGCATTCAGGTTGCTTCCATGACCAGGCTATTGTAAATAGTGCTGCAATGAACACTGGTGTGCATGTGTCTTTTTGAATTACAGTTTTCTCTAGGTATATGCCCAGTAGTGGGATTGCTAGGTCATACGGTAATTCTGTTTTTAGTGTTTTAAGGAACCTCCATACTGTCATCCATAGTGGCTGTATCAATTTACATTCCCACAAACAGTACAGGAGGGTTCCCTTTTCTCCACATCCTCTCCAGCATTTGTTGCTTGTAGATTTTCTGATGATGCCCATTCTAACTGGTGTGACGTGATACCTCATTGTAGTTTTTTGTTTTTTGTTTTTTTTTGTAGTACCTGGGCCTCTCACTGTTGTGGCCTCTCCCGTTGCGGAGCACAGGCTCCGGACGCACAGGCCCAGCGGCCATGGCCCACGGGCCCAGCCGCTCCACGGCATGTGGGATCCTCCCAGACCGGGGCACGAACCCACGTCCCCTGCATCGGCAGGCGGACTCCCAACCACTGCGCCACCAGGGAAGCCCCCTCATTGTAGTTTTGATTTGCATTTCTCTAATAATTAGTGATGTTGAGCAGCTTTTCATGTGCTTCTTGGCCATCTGTATGTCTTCTTTGGAGAAATGTCTATTTAGGTCTTCTGCCCATTTTTGGATTGGGTTGTTTGTTTTTTTAATATTTAGCTTCATGAGCTGTTTATATATTTTGGAGATTAATCCTTTGTCCGTTGATTCGTTTGCAAATATTTTCTCCCATTCTGAGGGTTATCTTTTTGTCTTGTTTATGGTTTCCTTTGCTTTGCAAAAGCTTTTAAGTTTCATTAGGTCCCATTTGCTTATTTTTGTTTTTATTTCCACTACTCTAGGAGGTGGATCAAAAATGATTCTGCTGTGATTTATGTCAAAGAGTACTCTTCTTATGTTTTCCTCTAAGAGTTTTATAGTGTCTGGTCTTACATTTAGGTCTCTAATCCATTTTGAGTTTATTTTTGTGTATGGTGTTAGGGAGTGTTCTAATTTCATTCTTTTACATGTAGCTGTCCAGTATTCCCAGCACCACTTATTGAAGAGACTGTCTTCTCTCCATTGTATATCCTTGCTTCCTTTGTCATAACTTAGTTGACCATAGGTGGGTGGGTTATCTCTGGGCTTTCTATCCTGTTCCATTGATCTATATTTCTGTTTCTGTGCCAGTACCATATTGTCTTGATTACTGTAGCTTTGTACTATAGTCTGAAGTCAGGGAGTCTGATTCCTCCAGCTCCGTTTTCTTCCCTCAAGACTGCTTTGGCTATATGGGGTCTTTTGTGTCTCCATACAAATTTTAAGATTTTTTTGTCCTAGTTCCATAAAAAATGCCATTGGTAATTTGATAGGGATTGCACTGAATCTGTAGATTGCTTTGGGTAGTATAGTCATTTTCACAATATCGATTCTTCCAATCCAAGAACATGGTATATCTCTCCATCTGTTTGTGTCATCTTTAATTTCTTTCATCAGTGTCTTATAGTTTACTGCATTCAGGTCTTTTGTCTCCCTAGGTAGGTTTATTCCTAGGTATTTTATTCTTTTTGTTGCAGTGGTAAATGGGAGTGTTTCCTTAATTTCTCTTTCAGATTTTTCATCATTAGTGTATAGGAATGCAAGAGATTTCTGTGCATTAATTTTGTATCCTGCAACTTTACCAAATTCATTGATTAGCTCTAGTAGTTTTCTGGTGGCATCTTTAGGATTCTCTATGTATAGTATCATGTCATCTGCAAACAGTGACAGTTTTACTTCTTCTTTTCCAATTTGTATTCCTCTTATTTCTTTTTCTTCTCTGATTGCCATGGCTAGGACTTCCAAAACTATGTTGAATAATAGTGGTGAGAGTGGACGTCCTTGTCTTGTTCCTGATCTTAGAGGAAATGCTTGCAGTTTTTCACCGTTGAGAATGATGTTTGCTGTGGGTTTGTCGTAAATGGCCTTTATTATGTTGAGGTAGGTTCCCTCTGTGCCCACTTTCTGGACAGTTTTTATCATAAATGGGTGCTGAACTTTGTCCAAAGCTTTTTCTGCATCTATTGAGATGATCATATGGTTTTTATTCTTCAATTTGTTAATATGGTGTATCACACTGATTGATTTGCATATACTGAAGAATCCTTGCATCCCTGGGATAAATCCCACTTGATTATGGTGTATGATCCTTTTAATGTGTTGTTGGATTCTGTTTGCTAGTATTCTGTTGAGGATTTTTGCATCATATTCATCAGTGATACTGGTCTGTAATTTTCTGTTTTTGTAGTATCTTTGCCTGGTTTTGGTATCAGGGTGCTGGTGGCCTCATAGAATGAGTTTGGGAGTGTTCCTTCCTCTGCAATTTTTTGGAAGAGTTTGAGAAGGATGGGTGTTAGCTCTTCTCTAAATGTTTGATAGAATTCACCTGTGAAGCCATCCGGTCCTGGACTTTTGTTTGTTGGAAGATTTTTAATCATAGTTTCAATTTCATTACTTGTGATTGGTCTGTTCATATTTTCTATTTCTTCCTGGTTCAGTCTTGGAGGGTTATACCTTTCTAAGAATTAGTCCATTTCTTCCAGGTTGTCCATTTTATTGGCATAGAGCTGCCTGTAGTAGTCTCTTAGGATGCTTTGTATTTCTGCAGTGTCTGTTGTAACTTCTCCTTTTTCATTTCTAATTTTATTGATTTGAGTCCTCTCCCTCTTTTTCTTGATCAGTCTAGCTAAAGGTGTATCAATTTTGTTTATATTCTCAAAGAACCAGCTTTTAGTTTTATCGATCTTTGCTCTTGTTTTCTTTGTTTCTTTTTCATTTATTTCTGCTCTGATCTTTATGATTTCTTTCCTTCT
>NW_006771554.1:1741127-1755161 GCF_000442215.2 Lipotes vexillifer | reverse complement strand
GGGCTCTCAACCACTGCGCCACCAGGGAAGCCCTCCCTCTTTTTCTTGATGAGTCTGGCTAATGGTTTATCAATTTTGTTTATCTTCTCAAAGAACCAGCTTTTAGTTTTATTGATCTTTGTGATTGTTTTCTTTGTTTCTATTTCATTTATTTATGTTCTGATCTTTATGATTTCTTTCCTTCTAATTTTGGGTTTTGTTTGTTCTTCTTTCTCTAGTTCCTTTAGGTGTAAGGTTTGATTGTTTATTTGAGATTTTTCTTGTTTCTTGAGGTAGGCTTGTATAGCTATAAACTTTCCTCTTAGAACTGCTTTTGCTACATCCCATAGGTTTTGCATGATCTTTTTTTCATTATCATTTGTCTCTAGGTATTTTTTGATTTCCTCTTTGATTTCTTCAGTGATCTCTTGGCTATTTAGTAACATATTATTTAGCCTCCATGTGTTTGTGTTTCTTATGTTTTTTTCCCTGTAATTGATTTCTAATTTCATAGCATTGTGGTCATAAAAGATGCTTGATATGATTTCAATTTTCTTAAAATTACTGAGGCTTGATTTGTGACCCAAGATGTGATCTATCCTGGAGAATGTTCTGTGTCCACTTGAGAAGAAAGTGTAATCTGCTATTTTTGGATGGAATGTCCTAGAAATATCAATTAAATCTATCTGGTCTATTGTGTCATTTAAAGCTTGTGTTTCCTTATTACTTTTCTGTTTGAATGATATGTCCATTGGTGTAAGTGAGGTGTTAAAGTCCCCCACTATTATTGTGTTACTGTCGATTCCCTCTTTCAAAGCTGTTAGCAGTTGCCTTATGTATTGATTTGCTCCTATGTTGGGTGCATATATATTTATAATTGCTATATCTTCTTCTTGGATTGATCCCTTGATCATTATGTAGTGTGCTTCTTTGTCTCTTGAAATAGTCTTTATTTTAAAGTCTATTTTATGTGATATGATTATTGCTACTCCAGCTTTCTTTTGATTTCCATTTGCATGGAATATCTTTTTCCATCCCCTCACTTTCAGTCCGAATGTGTCCCTAGGTCTGAAGTGGGTCTCTTGTAGACAGCATATATACGGGTCTTGTTTTTGTATCCATTCACCAAGCCTCTGTCTTTTGGTTGGAGCATTTAATCCATTCACGTTTAAGGTAATTATAGATATGTATGTTCCTCTTACCATTTTCTTAATTGTTTTGGGTTTGTTTTTGTAGGTCCTTTTCTTCTCTTGTGTTTCCCACTTAGAGAAGTTCCTTTAGCATTTGTTGTAGAGCTGGTTTGGTGGTGTCAATTCTCTTAGCTTTTGCTTGTCTGTAAAGCTTTTGATTTCTCCATTGAATCTGAATGAGATCCTTGCCTGGCAGAGTAATCTTGGTTGTAGGTCCTTCCCTTTCATCACTTTAAATATGTCATGCCACTCCCTTCTGGCTTGTAGAGTTTCTGCTGAGACATCAGCTGTTAACCTTACGGGAGTTCCCTTGTATGTTATTTGTCATTGTTCCCTTGCCGCTTTCAATAATTTTTCTTTGTCTTTAATTTTTGCCAATTTGACTACTATGCGTCTCGGTGTGTTTCTCCTTGGGTTTATCCTGTATGGGACTCTCTGCGCTTCCTGGACTTGGGTGGCTATTTCCTTTCCCATGTTAGGGAGGTTTTCGACTATAATCTCTTCAAATATTTTCTCGGGTCCTTTCTCTTTCTCTTCTCCTTCTGGGACCCCTGTAATGCGAACCTTGTTGCGTTTAATGTTGTCCCAGAGGTCTCTTAGGCTGTCTTCTTTTCATTCTTTTTTCTTTATTCTGTTCTGCAGCAGTGAATTCCACCATTCTGTCTTCCAGGTCACGTATCCGTTCTTCTGCCTCAGTTATTTTGCTACTGATTCCTTCTGGTGTATTTTTCATTTCAGTTATTATGTTGTTCATCTCTGTTTGTTTGTTCTTTAATTCTTCTAGGTCTTTGTTAAATATTTCTTGCCTCTTCTCTATCTTTGCCTCCATTCTTTTTCCGAGATCCTGGATCATCTTCTCTATTATTATTCTGAATTCTTTTTCTGGAACGTTTCCTATCTCCACTTCATTTACTTGTTTTTCTGGGGTTTTATTCTTGTTCCTTCATCTGGTACATAGCTCTCTGCCTTTTCATCTTGTCTATCTCTCTGTGAATGTGGTTTTTGTTCCACAGGCTGCAGGGTTGTAGTTCTTCTTGCTTCTTCTGTCTGCCCTCTGGTGGATGAGGCTATCTAAGAGGCTTGTACAAGTTTCCTGATGGGAGGGACTGGTGGAGGGTACAGCTGGCTGTTGCTCTGGTGGGCAGAGCTCAGTAAAACTTTCATCTGCTTGTCTGCTGATGGGTGGGGCTGGGTTCCCTCCCTGTTGGTTGTTTAGCGTGAGGTGACCCAATGCTGGAGCCTACCCGGCTCTTTGTTGGAGCTGATGGCGGGGTCTGGGAGGGCTCATGCCAAGCAGTACTTCCCAGATCTTCTGCTGCCAGTGTCCTTGTCCTCACAGTGAGACACAGCCACCTCCTGCCTCTGCAGGAGACCCTCCAACACTAGCAGGTTGGTCTGGTTCAGTCTCTATGGGGTCACTGCTCCTTCCCCTGGGTCCTGATGCCCACACTACTTTTTGTGTGCCCTCCAAGAGTGGAATCTCTGTTTCCCCCAGTCCTGTCGAAGTCCTGCAATCAAATCCCGCTAGCCTTCAAAGTCTGATTCTCTAGGAATTCCTCCTCCCGTTGCCGGACCCCCAGGTTGGGAAGCCTGACGTGGGGCTCAGAACCTTTACTCCAGTGGGTGGACTTCTGTGGTATAAGTGTTCTCCAGTTTGTGAGTCACCCACCCAGCAGTTATGGGATTTGAATTTACTGTGATTGTGCCCCTCCTACCGTCTCACTGTGGCTTCTCCTTTGTCTTTGCATGTGGGGTATCTTTTTGGTGAGTTCCAGTGTCTTCCTGTCGATGACTGTTTAGCAGTTAGTTGTGATTCTGGTGTTCTTGCAAGAGGGAGTGAGAGCACGTCCTTCTGCTCTGCCATCTTGAACCAATCCCATATGAGCTTTTGTGTGTCTGTCTGCCCAGAATGTGGTTCACATTCAATGATCTTAAAGATACAGTAAATGTATTTACAAAGGCAATTAAATACAGAGGATGTCCACTGATATTTGGAGGTCAGTCACCTTGATTTGGGGATAACTTTTCTCTCCACTGGTCTGGAATTGGTGAATTAAGTGCTGAGACCTGCATCACAAGGATGCTTTTCAGTCTCTTGATTTAGGCTGGATGGGGAATATTCTCAGCCCATCCTGTCCAAGGGCAGACATTACCCATCATTTCCCACAGAAGCAGGGACTTCTCTTCATCTAGAGACCACTCTGTCTTGAATGCTTCATGCTCTATTAATGAGTTTGAAACACGAGTCCACATCCCTCAGTGGCCCCGCCTTCTGACCTCTAGCTTCATCTTATGAGAAACCTGGCCCATAGCTTTGCCTACCGTGACTCAGCTTGAGACTTAAATTCTATCCTAGCCCAGAATCATTTTATGAGCAGCTCCCATGTGTGCGAGTTGATGAGCAGGGCCATCCCCTGGAGACCAAGAGCAGTACCCAAGTAGCATTTGGCCAGGTAGAAGCCAGATGTGTTAGGGTGGCCAACAGCCTTCCTCACTGGCTCCCAGCCAGGACCCCAGGGGTGACTTGACCCACCTCAGTGGCCACAGGAGGGGAGCTTTTTGGCTAAAAGGTTGAGAAAACTATTCATGTACAGAAGTTCAGGAGATGTTCATGCTCTGGTGAAAATCAGATCACCAGAAAAGCCGCATGTGGCCTGCACTAGAGATGGACATTGTCCTGAAGACACCAAACCTCTGAATGCAGTGCATCTGGCTGTTTCAGAGAACAGGGAACACTTGTGGGGCTGGAATCCTTAGTGCCTTGGAGTCCTGACTATTTGAATGGGAGTCAAGATTCGTTCAGCTGCAAGGCATAGAGTAAATAATTAACAGTGGTTTAAGACAGTGCTTTCCAAACTTTAATGTGCATGCAAATCTCCTGGGTTCCTTGTTAAACAGCAGCTTCTAATTCATTAGGTCTAGGTTCATGGCTGTAACATCCTCCCAGGCGAAGTCCAGGGACCACACTTTGAGTAGCAAGGGGCTGTACATTACAATCACCTGGGGAGCTTTAAAAACACACTAATGCCTGAGTCCTATCCTCAGAAATTCTGACAATTGCTGCGGAGTATGGCATTGGCATCCACGTATTTAAAATCTCCCCAAGTGCTTCTAATACGCAGCCAAGATTGAGAATTGCTGGCTTAGGCAAGAGAGACATTTAATTATCTCACATAAAAATAAGTACAGAGAGGGGCATTCCAGAGAGGTGCATTCCTGGGGCTGGGCTTGGAAGTACAATGTTGTAATTAAGGAACTGGAATCTCCCTGTCCCTCTGCTCAAACATCTTCATCTGTCCTCAAACTTAATGCCTAACGGTTTCAAGATAGCTGCACAGTTCCAAACATCACATCCTCACAGAGGGAAGAAATGAATGTCAGACTCTTTGCTGTCTCTCTCTTAAGCAGGGATCAAAGTCCCTCATGGAACCCAACTGCCAGCTGGACTACCCATACCCCCTTTACATCCCCTTATGTCTTTTTGGCCCAGAGTGGGTTATACTAGGGTTGACAGATTTAGTAAATAAACATACATTCAGTCATGAATTTAAGTTGTGACATATTTATACTAAAAAACTATTCATTGTCAGAAATTCAAATATAACTGGACACCCTGTATTTTATCTGGCCCTAAGTACACACCCAGCCATTAACCAATCACTGACAAAGGGAAATAGGATTATCATGCTTAGTTTAGCCTTCAGCCCCCCCCAACGCCCCCCCCACCCTCCTGTCCCCAATGACCCATCCCTATATCCTTTTCTCAGCCTGAGTACGTCTCTCTCAGTGACCAGATCTGGGTCACATGTCTGTCTCTGAGTCAGTTGCTGGGCTAGAGGAGTGGAATAGTCTGATTGGCTTCGCTTGGCTCACATATTCCACCCTTCACAAATGTAATATAATGGGAATAAGGGAGAAGCCATGCCCCCAAACACAGCTGGAGTGCTATCAGCAGAAGGGTGAACTAACCCTGTCTTTTATTTTCTATATTCTTGGGCCTTGCTGACCCTGGAGGGACTGCCCCTCCCAGGGATGGCCAATTCCTAGAGACAGTAAACAGCTTGCCTGTGAGTGTACTTTTCAACTACAAACCGACCAATCCAGAGCCCACATCCCAACCGCCTCCTTTTTCAGGCCCTCACACTCCAGGCCACTATCCACCTGCCCTAATCACCCTAGGGCTAGTATCAGACCACCAGAGACAGACCCTCTGCCCCAGAGCCCCCTAAAACCATTCAAACTAGCCAATCCTAAGCCTGCTTGCCCTGTCTTCTACTCCTTTCAACGGACACCACACAACAAGGCTCTTGCCCACAGTTTCCCCCCACCCCGCCCCGCCTCTGCCCCACCAGGCACTTCCCGGGTGGCATGCTTCTCTTGGGAACTGTAAAAAAAAACTACCTACTCCAATGGCAGTGATCTTCTGTTGGCCTTACCATACCTCAAATTTTACTAATACACTATACTTTAAAACAGAGAGAAAGGATTTTTTTTTCTCATTCCTTAAATATACATGAGCGCCTACTGTATGCCAGGCACTTTTTTAGTGCCTGGGATATAGCCATGAACAAAGCCTACACAGTGCTTCTGAGACAGACGTTCTCATGAGGTAAGATCAATAAACACATAAAATATGTATCACGTCAGATAGTGGTAAGTGTCGGCAGGGAGGACAGGGAATGGGCAGGGATGGGAGGGAGGCTACAATTTTAAATAGAGCAGCCAAGGAGGGCCTTACTGAGAAGGTAACATCTGAGGAGAGACCTGAAGAAGGTAAGGGAGTGAGCCACACAGACAACTGGGAGAAGAGCAGTCCAGGCATGGGGAACAGCAAGTGCAAAGGCCCTGAGGTCAGATGGGCTTTTAACTGGCTCATCCTGGCTGTTGGGTGCAGAAAGGGATTTCAAGGGAGAAAAGTGACAGTGGTCGTCTGGACAGGAACCTGCTCTTCCCATCACCCACTGCCCTGCCTGGTACATAACAGATCATCAATAAATACCTGCAAAATGAAGGAAGACACAGAGGTGGGGCTTACTCACCTCCCTGGAAGGATCCTCGCCTCTGTCACAGGATATCTGACTGCAGGACATGGGGCGGGGGGTCTCCACACACCCCCCTCCCACTACCACAATTTCCTTTCTTCACGCCTCTCGTGGAAGTTTTCACATCCCACAGGCTCTGGGATGTGAATGCCTAATGGTTTCAAGACGGCTGCACAGTTCCAAACATCACATCCTCACAGAGGGAACAAATGAATGTCAGACTCTTTGCTGTCTCTCTCTTAACCCCCTTGCTCTGTCTCTGGCCACTTTCTCCTCTTGTCAAATTCCTCTCCCCTCCTCTTGTCAGGTTTGGGAATCCTCAGAGGGAAACATCCATTTGGGTCTTTCTGGCTGGACCTGAGTGAGGTCCCGACCATTTCTCCACAGCTGTGGTGTGTGAGGCTGGGGCTCCTTGGTCACCTGGAGACCAGTTCCTCTTTGCAGATTCAGCAGAAAAATCCAGAAGCAAGAGTGATGTTTCTGAACACTCCGGACTAATGAGCTGTTTTCAGAGACGGCTGCCAAGGTGCATGAGA
Organism: Lipotes vexillifer; assembly: GCF_000442215.2. Classification (NCBI taxonomy): domain Eukaryota; kingdom Metazoa; phylum Chordata; class Mammalia; order Artiodactyla; family Lipotidae; genus Lipotes; species Lipotes vexillifer. Next base: position 1,748,414 of record NW_006771554.1, on the reverse strand, counting down.
AGATGAAGAGAAAGAGTGGTGTGGCCATGAGCAGGGAATGGGGACCAAGAGGGAGGGGTGTCCATCCATGCTGTAGACGGGATGTCAGATCGGCCGTGCCCTGGACACGCTCTTGGCTCAGCTACTTTAAGTCTTTTACTAAAAGAAAAAAAAAATCTTTTTTCATGTCACTTTTCTCAGACATTTTATTTTGAAAAATTTTAAGCAAATTTTACAGTGAACACATTATACCCACCACCTACATTCCACCATGAGCATTTTACTATAATTGCTTTTACTATATCTGTTTGTCTCATATCCTTCCAACAATTTCCTCAGCATCTGGAGAGAACACTGGCCCCAGGCCAGGAGGAGAAGGAGCTGAGGGATTTCCTTAGAAACCAGCCCACTAACGGCTCCATCTGATGGAATAATTCTCTCTGTTTTCTCTCTAGCCGCTGCTCACAGAGCAGGAAACAAGGCTGATCCCAGAGAAACTCAGCTGGCTGATCACTAATGCCTGGGAGTGCTCTGAGAGGGCCAGGAGCGGGGACAGGGCACCGGGGACAGGGCACCGGGGACGGGCGCAGCATGACCCTCTCCCTGGCTCCATCCCACCTGGCCCAGGGCGGCAGACATGAATGAGCTGCAGCTCCAGCCCTCCTTCCTGAGAATCACAGAACCCAGGGCTAGAAAGTCTCTTGAAGCACACAGGCCCATTTTTATATTTGTTTTTGACAAATGAGGAAACAGAGGCACAGGACTCTCAGGAAGATTATGTGCTTCCACACGCGCTGGTGTCCACTCATGGTCACGAAGCTGGGCCTTGAGTTCCTGGTGCAAGAAGACTGGTACAGCAGGCTGGTGAGTGGATTTAGACCAAGACATGGGAATTGCAGCTGAATTCACAAGGATAATCACCTCCATCCCTTTTCTAATGCAAAATTGTTCTTGCCCCCACACCTTAAGCAGAATAGATGTTAAGAGCAAATCATGTTTCCACCAAATATCTTTCAAGCACTTCCTTTGCCCGGCAATATTCCAGGGCCTGGGGCTACAGTAGTGAATAAGACAGATGCAATCCCTACTCTCAAAGAGTGGAGGAGACAGACAATCACATTAGAAAATGAATACATGCAATAATTTCAAAGAGAAAAACAATGCTAAGTAGGAAATAAAGGGAGGGAGGAATGTCAGATAGCAAGCGTTGGGGAGGCGGCTGTAGATGGACAATCTGGAATGATTAAGCAAGGCCATGGTGAGGATCTTATTCTATTTAGTTTTTTTTTTTAAGATTTTTTTTTGGGGGGTGGGTACTTCCCTGGTGGCACTGCGGTTAAGAATCTGCCTGCCAATGCAGGGGACACGGGTTCTAACCCTGGTCCGGGAAGATCCCACATGCCACGGAGCAACTAAGCCTGTGTGCCACAACTACTGAGTCTGTGCTCTACAGCCCACAAGCCACAACTACTGAGCCCACGTGCTGCAACAGCTGAAGCCCACGTGCCTAGAGCCCATGCTCCGCAACTAGAGAAGCCACCGCAATGAGAAGCTCGCACACTGCAATGAAGAGTAGCCCCTGCTCTCTGCAGCTAGAGAAAGCCTGTGCGCAGCAACAAAGACCCAACGCAGATAAAAATAAAAATAAATAAATAAATTAATTAATTAAAATAAATTTTTTTAAAAAAGATTTTTTTTTGATGTGGACCATTTTTAAAGTCTTTATTGAATTTGTTACAATATGGCTTCTGTTTTATGTTTTGGTTTTTTGGCCGCAAGGCATGTGGGATCTTAGCTCCCAAACCAGGGATCGAACCCGCACCCCCTGCATTGGAAGTCAAAGTCTTAACCACTGGACCGCCAGGGAAGTCCCTAGATATTTATTTTTTATTTATTTAGGCTTTCATTCATTTAGATTTTATTCTAAACATATGAAAATGGGGGAAGGGGCTTCAAAGGGGGAGGGATGTGAGCTGACATAGGTTCCAGCAGGCTCCTTGTGAAGAACAGACTATGGGGACAAGGGTGGAAGCAGGGATCCTACATAAGAAACCGGTGTCTTTGTCAGGCCAGAACTGATGAAGTCTGGACCAGGATGTGCAGTGCAGGTGGTGAGAAGCATCACTGTACAGACTCCATCTGTATTTGGGGGACTGGAGATAGGAACTGAGGCAAAGAGAAGAACAAAGACAACACCCATCTTTTAACCTGAACCACCAGGTTGCTGACTGAGCACCAGCTCTTCTCTCTTGGAAGCAATAAACATTTACTGTAGGATCTGTGGTTCCAATAAGCTTACTATCAGGCTCTGATTGTAATTTGGCATCAGTGACTCTTGATGAAAACCAACAGAATGTCCTGGCTTAAGGAAGTGTGATGGGGACAGAGGGGAGAGCTGAGCAAAGAAAACCATGAAAGCCTTAAAACATACTGATATTTTTTCTCTCCTTTATAAAAATGGAGACCCTGGGGCACAGGGAGGCTAAGAAACTTGTTCTAGGTCACACAGCCAGTAAGTAGTAAAGCTAAGATTTGAACCCAGAGCCCATGTTCTTAACCACTGCACTATTTAACCAGTGTCCTGGTAGAGGATATTGAGTTGTTCCAATTTGAAAGGTTATTTTTCACTGTTACCAATAATATTGCTAGGAATGTCTCTATACTAGTTTCTTTGCACCCTTGAGCAAGCATTTCTGAAGATGAGTTCCAGAGAGTAGATGAGGTGGTCTTAGGGTCCCTCACATTCTGTGGCATCTCTTGACCCCCATCCTGGTGACTCTCCATGCTTAGATCAGTGCCTGAAAGTCTTTCCTTCTACAAAGGAGACGGGACTTCTCCCCAGTGGTTGAACGGGCCCCGGAAGGTGGCTGAGTACCTTACAGAAGGTGGGGGATGGGCGGGATGAGTCTTCTGAACCCCCAAATACAGCCAGATCAATGCTGCCCACCCCCAAAGCCCAGCACACTATCTCATCGTCGGCTACAGCCAAGGCGCAAAGGGGCTCCTGAAAAATGTATCATTTCTTTTCTGTTCATCCATGTGGTGCCTCTGACATTTCTCTGGGCTGGAGATTTCTTGGCTGAGATAATCCCGGGCTCCCTTCCAGTCCCAGGGTGGAGAACAGCCGTCCATCCTAATTAGGGTCTGGTTGAGAGGACTGCTTCCAAGACACAGCAGCAAGAAGGACTTGTCCTGTTTCCTTTTTGCGAGGTGGCGGTCTGGGGATTGTAAACCATGAACGTCTTTGCCTTTCCCTCCACGGAGTGGTCACGCCTCCCTGAATCGTCACTTGGAAGCATCGAAAGCTCAGAGGATCCAGTCTATGAGCTTATTGGTCAATCAGAGGCCTGTTACCACGTTTTCAAATCGATTACAAAAATCCTTATGTTTGGGTGACACTTGGAGACCTTAGGCTTCTGTCACCAGGAGGTTAAGAAAGGGAGAAAAGCGTGGATGCTGAGACCTTTGGTCAAGGAGGCGTGGCAGCCATGGACACTGTCCAAGTGTCACTGGCTTAATTCAATCCAGACAAACTGTGGTGAGCCTCTCTGGGTACAGGGATTTCCCAGGCCCTGGGGGACACCCAGGTAAGTATGACCTTTACCTTGAGGAGAGAATTATCCAGCTCAGGGTCCTACCAGCACCAGCCATCCATCTACGGCCTCTTGACTTTGCAGCATCCCAGTGACATCTGAGAACAAAAGGATGCTTGCTGACATGCGGTGCGCTGCGCCCCTTTTCCTGGGGCGCCCACGAGCCTGGCCTGCAAGGGCAGGGGAGCTTCTGTGATTCAGCAAAGCAGGAGTCTCTCGGGAGAGCAGGACAGCACTGGACTCACTGGTCCTCATCTGGACAGCGCTGGACTCACTGGTCCTCATCTGGACAGCACTGGACTCACTCACTGGTTCTCATCTGGACAGCACTGGACTCACTGGTTCTCATCTGGACTTTGCCCTGGGCAGTTTTACAACCTCGGCCAAGACATTTTCCCACTTGGGCCTCAGCCTCTCTGACCCTATAGTTAGAAGTGTGGATCACAGCATCACCAAGGCCCGTCTCCCAGTCTTACAGCCTGGGGTTCAGTATCTGAGAGATGACAGTGTGAAACGTCAGTCTCGTCATGAAAAGCCTTGCCCAGGTCAGAAAAGCAGAGCGAATGTATCCTGAGGACGTACAGCTTTTCACAGCACAGGTGAGGGAGGTCCACCTGTGCAGGCAGGTTAAGTCCTGGACTCTGAGAACACACTCCAAAGTCTGAGCCCACAGTTAACAAAGGTCATTTCCAGAGTGAGGAATCCAGGTGCATTCCTGGATCTGGGTCTGCTTTTCCCAGGACTGCCTCCACTCCAGGGAAGGTGAACCACAACAAGAGCCATCGTTTACTCCCTGGGGACAGGAGTAAGGACAGAGAGAGAACATAACTTCCTGTGTGCATACCCACATGACTTTATCAAGGATCACTACGCCTGGCATCTCACAGGTTCACATGTCCTCAAGCAGGTGGTGAGGATTTAGAGGGATGCCTCATACATAGTTGGGGCACTTCAGCCACTTAGAGAGAAGAGGCTTTCTGGGCCTGGCTTACTCTACTTGAAGAGCCTCTTCTGGAGAATCTGACACATCCAGAATTGGTCTGGAGGTAGCCTTGTGTGTATCAGCTACCTGGGCGAAGCAGGTGTCTTGGACAGAAGTCTCTGGACTGGCAAATTAGGTCTTAATCATCATAATGTCTAGCAAATGCCATTTGAATTCTTCTCCCTTTGCCTCCCCATCACTCTGAATTTTCTCAGTTAGAAGGGACAGAAATTCAACTCAAGCAAGACTGAGCAAACAAAAACAAAAGTTTGTCTCATGAAAATTAAAAGTTCAAACATATCTTGCTTCAGGTATGGCTGGATCCAGGAGCTCAAGCTGTATCTCCTGAGTCCTCATCTCTCTGATCTCAGCTTCCCCCTTCATGGCTTCACGCTCAGGCCAACTCTCCATGTGGTGGCACCTGTACAGCAAGCCATCCCATAGGGATGATGGTTACTCATTCCCATTATGGCAGGAAAAGCCCCCAAATTGAGTCTCATTTGGCCTGGCTTGGTCCCCTGGTGAACTCTGAATGAATCAGGGAGATGGAACCCAGATCTGGCCTGTGGGCTGTGTGGTTTAGTATTCACCTGCAGAGAGAGGTGGGTTCTTGCTCCAGGGTCTCCACTAGATATTCCAGACTATGCCATTTATAGTGTCCTTTCCTCAGGTGTGAGATGATGGTGGGGTGGAGGGAGGGAATGGAGAACTCCAAGACATCTTGGTTCTTATCCAGACTTGGTTGTTTCTAGACAGTTCTCTTCTTTCTTTACTTTGCCAAGTGATCTTAATTACATGAATAATATCCTTGTAATTTTTAAAATTCAAAAGTAGCACCTCCCTCCCCACCCACTTCTCAACTTGTCACCCCAGGCCACTATCATTTTCAATGTGACATGTATCCTCTAAAAGTATACAGAAATACACACACACAAAGAAAAATAAAGAGAGGGAGGCAAAGAGTAACAGGGTGATCTCTTAGATAATGGGACCATTAGATAATGGGAGAGCCTCTCTGAGGAGGTTACATCTCAGAGAATGAAATAAGAGAATAAGCTATACAAATATCTGAGGGAAGAGAAGTCCTGGCAGAAAGATGAACATGTGCAAAGGCCCTGAGGCAGGAGCGTTTTCAATGTGTTTGACGAACAGCAAGGAGGCCAGTGGGGCTGGAGCTGAGTGAGTGCGGCAGGGGAGTGATAGGAGTTGGGGCTGAAGAGAGAATGGGTGGTCAGATCACATAGAGTCTTGTAGGCCTTGGTGAAGACTTTGGCCTCTATTCTAAGCAAGAGTGGAAGTCAATGCAGGATTTTTTCACGATAAAATATGATTATCTGACTTAATGTATTAAAAGGACCACTGGCTGTCAAGTGGAACACACAGGGTGAAGGCTAGGGTGGATGCCAGAAGACCAATTAGGAGACTCGTAACAGTCCAGGCAAGAGATGACAGCTGTTCTGCAGGCTGCTTGCTTTTTGCCAACACAGCATTTGGAGCTGCTGACTGGAGTAGGTGAATTACTCACCAGGTGGCGGCTTCCGCTGCACTCGGGAGACGGGTCTAACAGGTGGACGGGCAGCCAGCTTCTGCTCTTTTTGCTTCTGCGGTAGTCTCTGGAGACCCACAGAGGACGAGTTCTCCGCACAAACTACATCATCATTACTTGTGAACAGCAGGCAAAAGGTTGATTCTGCCTGAGGTGCCCCGGATTCTGCATTCAACAAATATTAATTGAGCACCTACTATGTGCCAAGCACTGTACTTGACCGGGTCACTAAGGGCTTTTAGTGGAGACAGAGCAAACATGGACTGAAATCCCCCCTGGCTGCAGGGTGGTCCCTGGGAGATAGAGGGATACAGTGGACATGATAAGGCGGGTCCGGTGGTTGCCACAACTCCTGCCCCCTCCAATAAGTAGCTAACATTTAGCTCACTTTTACGGAGCCCTGTCCCCGATGGTAGGTGACGCATGGCTCTAAGTCATCTACCTATATGAATCACTTTATTTAACCCTCACAACCCAAGAGGTGCACAGCATTACTAACTTCATTTTATAGGCAAGGGAACTGAGGCACATAGACATTAAGTAATTTAATCTAGTAAGTAAATGGCAAGGTCAGAATCTGAACCATAGTTCATTGAATTTCACAGTCTATTTTAATCACTCTGCCATCTTGCCTCTTCTCCAAGGAAATGCAATGGCTAAAAAACAGATGCTGAGCGCTGAAATTCAATAATCAGGACCCTGGCAGGATTTCGCCAGTCCTGTACGGCAGAAAAGAGACAGGAGCTGGCTGCTAAGCAACCCACTTGTTGTCAATGAGCAACTCCTGGGAACTGGGTCAATGTTATCATGTGATCAAGATCTGACCAACCAGAGTACCCCATTCTCCAGACTCCGGCGACTGGCTCTGGATGTGACCCAAGTTGCTCCAGATACAGTTAGCCTGGGACTTTTCAGTGATGTTGGGAAAGAGGTGCTCTCCATCTTCTGGAGTAGCTAAGCTAGGAGGATATCAGCCCAGAGCTGCTGGGGACCATCCCTGATGCTTCCAGGGGAAGGCCTGCCTTAGCATAAAGCCACTATGGAGATAAAAAGAGTCCAGACGACACTGTCAGTATTGGGATTAAGCTGAGCTTTATATAACCCAATAAATTCCCTTTGTGCTTAAGCCATTTTAAGTTGGTTTTTCCATCACTCGTAACCGAAAGTGTCATGACAGATATTGTAGG
>NW_006771554.1:1740270-1741113 GCF_000442215.2 Lipotes vexillifer | reverse complement strand
AGGGAAAACATTAGTGCTCCCATTGGACAGGTGATAAAACTAAGGCTGCAAGCAGAAGACAAGAAAAGGGAAGGAACTGATGGTTATTATCTGCTACTTTCAATCCACTCTCTCGTTGCTTTATTTAATGTTATTAAGCTGGGCTGCAAACCCCAGTGTGACACTAACTCACAGTGAGGTATTGCAAGTCACATCCTCCAAGCCTCAGTTCTCCATCTCTGCAATAACTGAGCTGGGTTCTATCAGTTTGTTCCCAAGGATGTTCCTCGTGGTGTCAGTACCATGTAAAGCTCTGCTATAGAAAGGTTCCAGGGTCAATGGGTCAGGTCAAAGCTGCGCCCTCTAGCTTCCTCTTTAGACTATTAGCATGTTAAAGGCTCTGAAGAGCCCTGCAGCCAAGACACACATGTGGTTAACCTAGCATTTCCAAAATGTATGAGTTTGGTTCTGAATTCATCATGGATGTTAAAAACATGAATAGAAAGAAAGAAAAAAAAGATATCCAATACGTAATATCCTGTTGTCTTGACCTGTCAAAAACTGTCATAAGGATTGAAATTTTTTATTCACTTTGGAAAAGCTCATTTCAATTCTCTCAAAGGCTGAATAAGTGGGAAGTCATCAAGCTGCAGCATGTGAGCCACAGGTTAGACAAAGAGAAAAACTGTCCTATAGAGCAAGTTGTCAACCTAGACATGGTGTAGTAAGCCCTGGATAGGGAGATGTCCATCTGTGATAGTCCAAGGACTAGGTGACCTCCCCTTGAAATAGAAGGCACAAAACAAACTTAGAGGGGCTTCCCTGGTGGCGCCGTGGTTGAGAGTCCGCCTGCCGATGCAGGGG
>NW_006771554.1:1665845-1739292 GCF_000442215.2 Lipotes vexillifer | reverse complement strand
ATGCAGGGGACACAGGTTCCTGCCCCGGTCCGGGAGGATCCCACATGCCGCGGAGCGGCTGGGCCCGTGAGCCACGGCCGCTGAGCCTGTGCGTCCGGAGCCTGTGGTCCGCAACGGGAGAGGCCACAACAGTGAGAGGCCCGCGTACCACAAAAAAACAAAACAAAACAAAAAAAACAAACTTAGAAAATTCTTCTTCTGACAACATAGTGCAGAGCACAGAGGGGCGACCTACAGAAGCTCATATCATGGGGATGCCCCCCATTTCTGTCCATTCCAGTTATCTGAGGTTTCTCAGTATTATTACCCTGAGGGATTAACCCCAGCTGGGCTGGGGGTGGAGGGGGCAATACTCCCAGAGGCAAACTTTCCTCTGATGCTTGCTCTGTCTCCACCGTGTATGAAGTTGAGCTTTCCTCTGCTGGCTTACCTGTGACTGCGTCTCCAGACAGACCTCATACCAGCGGCTGCAACAGTCTCTGTCCCAGGCTGGGTCCTAGCAGGAAACAGACAGCAAATCTCAAGACAGAACTGAGCAGGGTGAGGGAGGGAGTGTTGACAAGGTGACTGCAGGTTAAGGGAATCAAGAAGGGATGGTGAGGGCCCCGAGGATTAGCATCAGAAGGAAACGATTACCTCCCCAGGCCTGAAGGTGGAAGCTGATCTGGAGCCTGAGGAGGCTTGTGGTTGCAGGAGAAGGTAGCCTGATGTGAGCAAAGGAAGGAAGAGAAACTCAGCCTTTGCCAACCTCTGCACTGCAAGTCCTTTCCCAGATATATTGGGGGGAGGGGCAGAAGTTTTGAATTTTTATGAAGTCCAATTTATCTTTATTTGTAATTGTTATTACTATGTATGTCCTGTCTAAGAACTATTTGCTTTCCTCAATATCTCAAAGATTTCCACCTCTGTTTTCTTCTAGAGTTTTAGCTCTTATGTTTAAGTCTATGATCCATTCGAAGTTAATTTTTATATGGTATGAGTTAGTGGCTGAAGTTCATTTTTCCCCAGATAAATATTCATTTATTTCTGAACCATTTGTCAAAAAGACTTTCTTTTCCAAAGTGAACTACCTGGGCACCCCTGTTGAACACCAATTGAATATATATGAGTGGTGTATTTGTGGAGTGTCTCTTCTGTTGCACTGATCTCTACATCTTTCCTTACACCAATACCGCCCTATCTTGATTACTGTAGCTTTATAGTAAGTCTTGAAATCAGATAGCGTAAGTCCCCGAACTCAGTTATATTCAATTTTTTTTTTTTTTTTTTTTTTTACTATTCCAGGCCCTTTGTGTTTTCATTTAAACCTTATAATCAGCTCATCAATTTCTCAAAATGCCTCCTGGAATTTCAGTTGGTATTCCATTAAATCTATAAATCAGTTTGGGGAGCACTGCCATCTCAATGATAATATTGAGTCTGCTAATCCAGGAACTAGGTATATGCTTCCATTTATTTCAGTGTTAAATTTGTTTGTAGTTTTTAGCACACAGGTCTTGCGTATATTCGGTTAAATATATCCCAAGGTATTTTAACACTTTCTGATGCTATTGCAAATGGCATTTTAAAATGTCATTTTCCAACTGTTCATTGCTAGTATATAGAATTTTCCAACTGCTCACTGCTAGTATATAGAATTTTCCAACTGCTCATTGCTAGTATACAGAACTTTCCAACTGCTCATTGCTAGTGTATAGAACTTTCCAACTGCTCACTGCTAGTATACAGAACTTTCCAACTGCTCACTGCTAGTATACAGAACTTTCCAACTGCTCATTGCTAGTGTATAGAACTTTCCAACTGCTCATTGCTAGTGTATAGAACTTTCCAACTGCTCATTGCTAGTGTATAGAACTTTCCAACTGTTCATTGCTAGTGTATAGAACTTTCCAACTGTTCATTGCTAGTGTATAGAACTTTCCAACTGTTCATTGCTAGTATATAGAATTTTCCAACTGTTCATTGCTAGTATATAGAATTTAAATTGATTTTTTCTGTTGATCTTCTACCCTGTGACCTTTCTGAATTCGCTTATTACTTCTTGTCAGTTCTTTTGCTGACTCTTTAGGACAAATGTCTCTGTTATCCAGCCTTGGTCCCCTCCTTGGAAGTAACCTCTGTGATCTGTTAAATGCATCTTTCTAGATCATTTTTCATATATTTCCCCCACATAAATACGGGCCCACAAAAAGGACATAATATTTTATCTGATTTCATGCAAATGGTATCTGACTGCGTTATCATTATTCAACTCGCTTTCACTCAACACCATGTTCAATTTTTTCAATTTTTGCTTTAACATCTTTATTGGAGTATAATTGCTTTACAGTGTTGTGTTAGTTTCTGCTGTATAACAAAGTGAATCAGCTATATGGATACATATATCCCCTCCCTCTTGCATCTCCCTCCCACCCTCTCTATCCCACTACTCTAGGTGGTCACAGAGCACCGAGCTGATCTCCCTGTGCTATGCGGCTGTTTCCCACTAGCTATCTATTTTACAACTGAACACCATGTCTTGAAGATGTTTCCGTGACAGTAATAAAGATCTAAAAATTCTGTTCAATCTCTGTATTCTTTAATTTGGAGAAAATCATATTTACTTAGCTGTTCTTCTGCTGAGGGACATTTAGGTCAACTGCAATTTTTTGCTCTTATGAGCACTGCTGCAATGAGCATCCTCAGACATAGCTCCATGTCCATGTGGGTGAAATTTTCCCAAGGACAAACTATGACTGAGGGTGGACTAGCTAGGTCATGGGATACACACACCTGACGTTTTCAGAGATGAAGATCTCCTTCTGCCTGGGGCTCCTAGTGAGACTCAGACCTGCAGGGCATCATGTTGAGTCCAAGAGGGAGGGGATGGAGGAATCGGCCCTGCCGGAGAGAGGAGGGATGTGGGGTGCATGGGGAGTATACGGTGCTCGTGAGCACATGTGTGCACGGGGGACACAGATTACAGTATGCATATATGCATGGAGGTGCATGTACATATGGTGTGCATGGGTATATGTATGCATGCGAACACATACGTATGGTGCACATGGTATGTGTGTGTGTGCTGATTTGCAGGAGTCATGTGCAAGCTTGCAGCCTGGGCTTGCTATGTTTGTGCACATATGAACATGCATCTCCATGTGTGTGCTGCCAAGGCTGGTATTGGTTCAGGTGTGGTAAGTGCAGGTGCATGCAGGTAGGTGCTTGCAGGGGGCGCAAATGCGGAAGTGAATGTGTGGACCTGTACATGGAACTGTGATTATGACTGATGTCTGTAAAGTGCCCACCGTTTGCCAGACATTCTTCGAAGTACTTTCCATGTATTACTGACTCACGTGATCCTCACAATCCATGTATTGACTCACGTGATCCTCACAACAGCTTTATCTGAGACAGGTTCTTAGTTTTAAGAAACCGAGGCACAGAGGGGTTAAATCGCTGAGCCAAGTCACACAGTTTGGTGCTGGGATCTGGACCCGATAGTCTGGCCTCAGAATCAGTGATTCAGCTCCTTATATGTGAGGGTGTATGTACACAGTAGGGCGCTATGCATACAACTGTTACAGGCAGTGTGTCCACATGCGTGTATGAGACGGTGGGAAAATGCTTTGTGTGTGTGTGCACACATGCATGGCTCCATGGATGTGTGCATACATGGGAGTATACATGTGTGCAAACACATGCATGTGCTGTAGACAGGCTTTGTACAAGGGTAGATATGTGCTCACACGTGTGTATCCACAGCGTCCCTGTGGGTGTGTGCTCAGGCAGGCATGCTCATTTGGGAACAAGGTGTGGATTTGCACCCAGGCGTGATGGAGGGATCTCAGGGCGCTGGAGGAGCTCTGAGGGAAGCCGACATCCTCCCTTCCCTCAGCCCCACCCCCCTCCCCACACTCCTTTTGCCCTGCAGCTATTCCCATCTTCCCACTGTGTCCCTGCGGGTCCTCTCAGCTGGGGAGGAAGAAAGCAGCCTGACACGAGTCTGCATTAGATGCTGCTCATTTGTGTTCTCCAAGCTGGGGGCAGAGCACTGGTGGGGAGTCAGCAGCCCCTGGGGAGGAGGGCGGGCTTCCTGGGCTTGCTCATATGTCACAGGTTGCATTTCGGGGTGTGCACAGGACGCTTGCCCTCATGAGACAAGGGGTGCGGCTCTGGAGAGAGGCCTCCACCTATGACCCCGTGCCTCCTGGGAACTTCACAGGTGTCATGGATGGAAAAGAATGAGGATGCCACTTCGCCCCCCCCCGGCACCACTGCATGTGAAATCCTAAGCTGAAAACCCTCCTCTGGATGGTTGGAGCATCTGGACCTTGGCTGAGGCATGTCCCACCTCTCAGACTCACTCTCCTGCTCTGAGATAAGGAACCTCAGTGACATCCATGATTTCTGTGTCTATGTGTCCATCCCTGTCCACCTCTGATTTCCCTCTGTGGACCAGGCCTCCCTCACACTGAGCCACTGTGTGAACTGGGCAGGGCTGACCCCAAACCCCAACACTGGGGTGGGCGTGTGACCTAGGAGTGGCCAAGCAGACCCATCCAGCCTCTTGGACACTCGGATTGGCTGTGGGATGGACGTGTGACCCCAAATGGGCCAAATGAGGGCCTGCCCTGGGGCTTTTGCTGGATCTGGTGGGAAGAGACTCTCTCTGTGCGATGGGGCTGCTGGGCTGGTGGGACGGAAGCTGAGAGCTGCTGACGGTCACCTTGGTCACTCCATGGGGACAACCTGCTTGAGAGTGAAGCCAACCCAGAGGAAAGCAGAGCCCAGACACGGAGAGAGACTGAGTCATGACTGAATTGTTGGAGTCCCTGGATCCAGCTGGGTCAGAAGCCCAATACACCTGACTTTTGTTACCTGAGACTAAGTTTTCTTTTTTAACTTAAGCCCGTTTGGATCGAGTTCTGCCACTGGCACCCAGAAGAATCCCAAATACTAGAACCCAGAGTTTGCCCCGGGGACATCTAAGTGGTGGGTCCAAGCAGACGCTTCAGGAAGGCTGTGTCCTGGGTGTCTGGGACCAGGCATGAGCATGGGGCAGTGCTGAGTTCTCTCCCCACCCCAGGATGGCCCCCATGGTCCCCTGAGCACCCAGCTCACAGCCCTCTTTCCATGGACCACACGGGTCCTGCCCAGTTGACTCCGCCAGGCCCAGTCAGGCGGCTCTGGACAAAGAGAGTCAGAGGAGGCTTCCTGGGGAGCAGAATCCGAGTGGGATGAGGGAGGAGAGGTACACGGGGCACGTGCCCGCTTGAAAAACGCATGGCTGCCCCATCTGATGCTGCCGCCGCCCTCTGTCCTGCTTTCTTTTCTCCACAGCTCTGTGGTCATGATTACGTGTAATCAATAAATAAATCATGTAATTAACACATGATAAATACATGTAACTAGTAAATTACATGACCAGCTCGGCAGGCATGATTACATGTTTTGTCTCTTCCCCCAAACTAGGCTGGAAGTTCCATGAGGGCAGGGATCTCGGTCCACGGTCTTCGCTGCACAGCCCTGGCACATAGTGGGAGCTTTATAGAAATATGTTCACAGGAGAAATAAACTCTCCTTTCTGGGCACAGCACCCTGATTGTCCTTTGGGGAACCTCCATCCTGCACTCTCTGCTCATGAGCTTTGAGTGGGGGGAGCCCCACACCCACTGCATGTGGGTCCATGACCCAGGCCTGGCAATCGGCATATCCAGGACCGCTGGCTACACCTGGGCAGCTGGTACCTGCACAAGGGGCTGAAATTCCTGCCCCCCAAGCCTGTGTCCTCACAGGACATAGGGCTTCTTTTTCCAAGAGAAAGGGGCACCCTTTCTAACGGACGCCAAGGTACCTCAAGGGGTAAAACCCTGGCCATGAACAAATCCCCTTGACCCCAGTGTTTGGGTCAGAGATGGGCATGTGACCAAGTTGGTCCAACCAGGTGAATTCTGAGAAATCTGCAGATGCCACCAGGAAGAGAAGGTCTTCCCGCTGAGGTTACTGCGTTGGCAGGTGGCATCTCCCCCGAGTGAGGGAAGGGGAAGAGAGCAGTACTGTAAGGCTGGGAGGAACTGACTAGAGTCCCCGCATCCAGCCCTACCTGAGGCCCACCCCATCCCTGGGGCTGTTTAGTTCTATGAGCCCATACATTTTCTTTTTGCTTACATCTCTTGGAGTTGAGTTTTCTGTCCTTGCAACTTTAGGACCCTGTCCGACCTGGGGTCAGTGTAGTGGTACCCACAGGGCAGCCGTGAAAATTGGATGAGAGCTGCCTTTGAAAAGCACTTTGTTGTTTTTAAACACTTTATGCATATGAAGGGCTGCTGGAGGTGCTGGCGGCTTGTCCCCTCCCCAAAGGGGGTTTCAGTTACTCACAGCAGCTCTGTTTCAAATGAGTGATTCTCTCCTTTCCTATTTTTCACCTTGAAAAATGACATATCGAAGCACTTAATTTTCCTCCTCCAAAGCCAATGAATGTGGATGTGCTCAGCGCCGATGCTGGGCTGTGAAAGACAAGTCATTTATATCAATTAGCAAAACACACATGAACGTTATGGCTGTGTGCAGACTCCAGGGGAGGCTGTCCTTTGAGAAGGGAAGCCCAGTGGGGAAGCCAGGGGTGAAGACCCCATCAGGAGCACGTGGACGGTGTAGGATTTGGGGGCCGTTAGGGTTGTGTTGTGATAGCATTTGGGTCCAGCGAATTCTTCCTCCCTCAAAGTCCCCACGGAATTTCCAGACACAGCCATACCTCACTGTTAGCAGAGGTTTTGTTCCCAAACCTCAAGGTGGACTCCATATAGACAGGCTGGAATGTCAAGTCTATCTCCAAAGTGTGCCTGAACCCTTATATGCCTTCCTAGGCCAAGCCCCAACATCTGTCACGGTGCTCCCGATAATTACAACAGCTCCCTCCCTGGGCTGTGCTGTGCACTCTGGCCTCCCTCAATCCATGCCCACCCCCTGCAGTCAGAACAAACTTTTAAAAATATAAATCAAATCATGTCACTCTTATACTCTGAAACCTTCAGTAGCTCCCTATGGCTCTTAGAATAAAATCCAAACTCCCTATTGTGCATGGTCTGGCCCTTGTTGCCCTCTCAGACTCATGGCCCCCTCCTCTCCCCAGTTCATCCCCTCCCCTGCAACCACACTGACCTCCTTGCTGTTCCCCGGACTCACCATGCTCAGTCTTGCCCCAGGCCCTTTGCACTTGCTGTTTCCACATCCCTTCCTGGTGGCTCTTTCTCATCCTTCCTGTCTCAGTTTAAATGTAACTCTCCCCCTGGCCCAGGCTAAAGTCACTGTCCTTAGCTGCTACTTATCCCTTTTGCATCCATTCAAACAAACATTTAGGGAGCACCACTGCCTAGCAGCTACTGTTCTTTGTGCTGATATTACAGAAGTAAGCAAGATAAACACAACTCCCTGCCTTCCTAGCACTGTCCTTGGCAATCTGTGGACTGGACGAGATATGGGAGAGATCTGTTGTCTCAAGGAACTTCGGGTTTCTAACTGGAGTTCCGTTTACTCAAGTGAAGTCTTTATAGAATTAGGTATGGGTGAGTCAGGCAGAGAAACAATGTTCACGGAAATTAGATTAAACAAAGAGGACAACTGGAGCCATCCGCTAAGGCCTGACCTGGGCCCTGTTGACAGAGTCTTGGCAGGAAAGGGGCAGACACCACACCTGGCCCGGAGAACATGCGGAGGGAAGGCTTTCGCTTTTGGTGTTTGGTTTCTGTTTTAATTGATGTGAAAGGGATTCCAGGCTGGGACTAGAAAAAATCCCTGCCCTCTCGAGCTGACGTTCTAATTTAGAGGAAGACAAACAGCAATAGAGATATGTAAGAAAGATGTCAGACAGTACAAGGTCTATGGGGAAAAAAATAAAGGACAGAAGAGAGGGAGGCTGTGTTACCGAGTCCAAGTTCATACCGCTCACCCTATGACAGGCCAATAAATCGAGAGACGAGTTGCTGGGGCAAGGAATAGCAACTTTATTCGGAAAGGCAGCAGACCAAGATGGTGGACTAGTGCCCCAAATAACTATCTCACCCGAGTTAGAATTCAGGCTTCTTTTATACTGAAAGGGGGTGTGGTTGCTTGTGGCAGACTTCTTGGTGTTGGAATCCTTTGTTCTTGTGGGCAGGTCAGGATGTTCCAATAAACCCCCAACAAGACAAATGTTACTCTTTGTTTTGCAACTTTTATCTCTAAATGAATGGAAAAGTGTTACACCTTTAAAGGTCAGAGCCTTGAGAATGGGCTAGCCTGTATATTTCAGGCTCTTGGCAACATTCTTAATTTGTAGCAAAAGCAAAAGAATACAAAGGTTAAAGTAAAAGAAAGATCCAATAAGGAGTCTGATTTGTTCTTCCCTATTACAGCTGCAGTGACAAAGTGGGAGATCAGGGCGGGCCTCACAGAGGGGGAGACGTGTAAGCAAAGACCTGATGGAGCTGAGGGAGGGAGCCAGAGGACACTGGGGAAGACCTTTCCAGGCAGAGGGAAAAGTAAGGACAAACTTTCCAAAGGGGCAGCATGTCTGGTGCATGGGAGGAAGTGTGACTGGAACAGAGGGAGTGAAGGGAGCATTCTAGGAGCTGGAATCAGAGGGGCAGGGGCATGGGGCAGGACATGTGGGCCCTGCGGGCCCTTGTGGGGACTTGGCTTTTGTTGTGAGTGAGGTGGGAGCCACAGAGGGCTCTGAGCAGGGGAGGCATAGCCTGACTTGGATTTTCAATGGATTCCTGTGGCTGTGAGTAGAGAATAAACTGTAGGGGGTGGGGAGGGCAGAATTAGGCAGAGTGTTGGCAGGGTTACCACAATTATCCAGGCAAAATGCTTTAGGAAGGAGGTTTGGGGTGGGGTACGGATGAGGTGTCTTGACCTTGATCCTGAATAATTCTTGGGAATTAGAAAGTAGGTAAGGGGAGGTAGAAAGAGGCCTGGACTCTCTATGGGTTTTGAAAAGCCCTCATGGGATCCCTGCTTGCAGGGACCTTGGGGTGGTGTGTGTTTGTTTCTGCATTTACTTATTCCTTCACGTTGGAATTCATCCATTTATTTCAGACCTGTGAGAGGCTTTGAATCCAGACGGGCCTGAGTTCAATTCCTGCCTCCACCACTCCCTAGTCGGGTGTCTCTGACCTCCCCGGGCCTCAGTTTCCACATCTGTAAAATGGGGAGCACGCAGTACTTGCACCTAATGGGTTGCTGGGAACTCCCAGTGAGATAGTGCATGAGGAGTGCGTTTATCCCAGCATGGAGCAAACCTTCAACACAATGGATCTTATTTTTCCTTCCTCTCTCTCTCCCTCCCAAATGTCCATCTTTCCTTCCTCCCTCTTGTCTTTACCTCACTCGATTAGGCTATAGATTCCAAGAGTGCAGTGATTTTTTATCTGTCGTGTTGTTGTTGTTCAGTGTTTTATCCCCAGTGCCTAGAACCTTGCTTGGCACAGAGCAGGTGCTCCACAAACATCTGGTGAATGGATGGATTCCCCTCAGTCCTGAGCAGATGGGAAGCACCCCTGGAGGGGGAGCGGCAGGGTAAATTCTAAATCCCAGAAAAGCAAATCAGAGTGGGGGCGACAGACAAGTCTACGGGGACCTTGTTCTAAAGTCTCAGAAGCCCCACAAACGAGCGTCGATGAAATGTTTAATGTCTTCTTCAGCTCATGTGCAGGTTGTAGGTCAAATTTATGGGCAGAGAGAGTCGTATTTTTAATCTGCTCTATGTAATTTTTATTACCTTAGGGCACATTGTGTAATCAATATACTCTTTATATAAATATATATCTAGGAGCGTATTTTTATCGTGTCTGATATTTATGAAGATCTACCAAGGCCTCTCGGCCTGGGAGTGTGGCAGTGCCGGGGGGGTGGGGGGGAGATCCCTGGAGTGGGACCCTCACAGCCAAGTTAACAGGAAGGCTTCTGATTTAAGGAGCATCTACGGGGTCCTGAGTCAGCCACTCACGTGTGTGATGTGATTTCACTGAATCCTCAGGACAACCCCAGGGGGAGGATCCTGCTACTATTTCCTTTTTTTTAATTGGAGATAATTTTACTTTTTATTCTCATTAAAATTAAAACAACTGCTACCACTTCCATTTTCTCCAGTGGAGGACACTGAAGAGCCGAGGCTCTGGTGATTTTCCCAAGGTCACGCAGCCCTTAAGGTCAAACCTGGACCTGACCCCACACACACCCTGACTTACTCCAAAGCCCAGGCTTTGAATCAGCTTTTGTCATGCTCTTGGGCCAGATAACTCATTCCAAACAGCCTCCTAAACTCTAGAAAGACAAGGATTTATGCACGTGAATAAAAGGTGTAAGGTCTCTTCTGGTCCGTATGTTAATTGTGCGTCATATTTATGGTTCCAGAAAGTTATCTTTTTAATGTATATTTGTATATTTTTATCATACCCGGGGGCCCTTGATACAATAAGTGTTTTATAAGGCTTGGAGGATAATTTTATTCCTTTTCAAGATTTACAGAGCTTCAAAGTTGTAGTTTTGCCTTTAAGGCAAATTGTGACACAACGTGGTCCTCTCTGCGACTTGTTTGATGCTAAGCCCTTGGTTAGAAAACAACCTCCAAGAAGAACCTTGGGCCTTTGGTGGGCGCGAGTAGTGTTCTGATGACCATGGAGGGAGGCAGTGTCCAAAGGCAGAGCATGAGGAGGAGGGAGGACATTTAAGTGGAAATAAAGCCCCAGTGAGTGGGCTAGCAGGGCTGCCTCGGGGCTCAGAGAAGACCCCCGTTCCTGTGAACCAGGAGCTGCAGAGCAGACTTGGGGGAAGAGGCAGCACTGGGCCAGGCCTTGAAGGGCAAGTGGGGCCTCAGGAGACGGAGGAGCTGGGGGCAGAGCTTCCCCAGGGAACCATGTGACATTACCCATGTGACAGTTGCCATCGTGGAAAGGTTTCCTTCCCTCCCAAGATGCTCTGGTTGACATCCCCGAGCTCTCAAAAACTCAGGTTTCACTCTGTTATTTCTTCCATAAATCTTCCCCAGACATTCTTGGACTGGAGACTGAAAGGACAGAGCATAAATCCATGGAGGCATGGCGATGCTCTTTGTCCAGAGGAGGGAGAGTCTAATGAAGCCCTTGTTCTAACTCAGCAGGTATCAGCGGGGGACCAGGGTGGGCACTGGCTCCTGGATGGCTCTGGTGGAAGCTACTACTGGGGAATTGTGTCCTATAATTGGACAAAAGATTCCCACCGTCAGGCAAGGAGGCCAGAGGGGGCATACGTGTGTATGGATGTCTGTGTGGGCATGAATGTGTGTGTGTTTGTGCAGGCTATATATTCATCAAGTATTTAATGTTTTTCAGGCAATATTTACCAAATACCTACTGTGTACCTCGGATTGCACTAGATCCTTAAGATTCAGTGGTTAAAATGGCAGACAAGAGACAGACAACACTAAGTAGTATCAACTAATAACGGATAAAGTTAATTTTAGGATGTCATGAGTAATGAGGGAAATTAACCAGGCAGTGTTTAGAAGGTTAAAGAGGGAGCAGGGGCACCCACGCATAGATGGGACGGTTGTGGAGGCTGTGATGATGCTGGAGGATGCAAACCCATCCAGATGTTTGCCTTCAGCTCAGACCCTTCTCATAGCTTTGGGCGCTGAGCTCCAGATACCAACTCAACATCTCCCCGAGGTCCATTCTGACCCCAGGTCCATGTGGCTGAAGGGAAGCTCCTGTTTCTCTTGCTCTCAAAACTGCCCTTCCCCCCAACCCCTGCAGTCTTCCCCAGCTCAGTCTGTGGCCCCACTATTTACTAAAAGATGGAAGGAGCTAGTAAGGGAAGAGCCAGGGAAGAAACATCCCAGATACAGTGCACAGTAAGTGCAAAGGCCCTGGGGCAGGCAAGACCTTCCTGGAGTGGAAGAATAGAGAGGAGGCTATGCCTGGCCCGGGAGGGAGGAAGGCAGGCAAACCACCACCCTCCCTGTCCTGCTGGCCTCCTGCCGGGGCTCCCCACTAGCAGACCAGACACAAAGCCACAGCAAGAGCCCGGTAGTGTGGGCCACCTCAACCAGCCTTGCGGGTCACAGAGCAGGGGGAGACGGGGAGAGAGGACGCGGAGGACAGAGGGAACACGGGTGGCACAGGCCTGCAGCCAAGGCCAGGGCCCTGGCACTTATTCTGAGTTAGGTGGGGAGCCACAGGGTGCAGTGAGCGGACAGATGACAAGGTCGGATTTGCACGTTTGAAGTGTCATCTCACCGCTGTGGGGACAGTGGACTATAGACGGCCACTGAGGCCGGTGGGGAGGCGTCTACAGGGTCCAGGGAGAGGTGACGGTGGCTCGGACTACCTGGGGGCTGGGAGGGGGGCCTGCCCTGGAGTCAAAGCAGAAAGGCCACACTGAGGGCTTCCCGGTGGCACAAGGACCAGGGGTGGGCTCAGGCACGTCTTGAACTTGAGTGGCGGCTCAGTCATGCAGAGAAGCAGCCTGGACGCCTGAGCAGATGGGGGCGGGGTTCAGGCGTCACGAGACGGTGGAGTCAGAGCTGGAGCCCGACGGAGGGCCCCTCTCGCCCTGTGCCTCCCGCAAAAGCCCATCTCTGGCCTCAGAAGGAGCAGCAGCAGAGGGAGTGAGGCGCCCCCCGACGGCTGCGCCAGGGCAGCGCTGCCCTCACGTTTCCCCTGCCGTCCAGCAGCAGGAAACGCGCTGGGGCGCGAGCAGGCGTCCTGCTGGAGGAGCGATGGCTCTCGAGAGCCACCTTTGCCTCCCGCCCCTGCCTGAGAGTCACTAGAACTGGCCTGCACCGAGCAAGACTCCAGCCGCGGACGGGCGGCAGGCCGGACTAGGTCCTCCCTACGGGCCGCACTGGCAGGGCCACCCCTCAGCCCCCGGGCCCGGCAGCCTCGCCGAGGGCCGCCCCGCCCTGCAGGAAGGTGACCCGCTGCAGCGTGGACTGGAGCGGCACCGTCCGCCTGAAAGCCCAAGCCCCACCCCTTGCCGCCGTGTGACCCGGAGGAGTCGCCTCCCCTCTGAGGACTCAGTCTCCCCATCTGTAAAAAGACACATCTGATACCTTATCGTCAGGGCAACAGAGTCACTTTGTCAACGTGTGAGCGAGACGCGTCCTCCGCGCGGGTCCAGTTTCCTTGTCTCGAGTCTCTCCAGTGGAGCTTATGGGGAGGGGGGAACCCCCAAACGCTGCCCTCACAGTCTCACCGCAACCTTCTCTGAGCCCACAGCCCCCCATGGGGACGAGCCTGGCCTTGCGGGATCTTCATCCCACTCACACCTGGAGGAGACGCTGGGCGGAGATGTGAGCAGAGCCGGGATTTAGCTCCGAACACACCTGAGTGCATGGCCTCCCTCTGGCACTCACTGGCTGTGTGACCCGGGATGGCTGTGTGACCTCCCCCTCCGAGCCTCGCGGTGCTGCTCTGTGAAACGGGGATGATGGAAACATCGACCCCACAGGGTGGAGGGGGCCGATGCGTATAAAACCGCCTGGTATAAGTGTGTGTCCTGGTCCCCAGCAGAATAGCGCAGGCAAAGGTGTGCAGGTAGAAGTGAGTCTCCCCTCCTGCCTGAAGTGCAGAAAGGGACAGGAAGAGACAGCTGCAAGTGGCGGGGGGTGGGGGGGAGACCAGAACTCACGAACGCCTGATGCTGACTGTGGATTCCACATTCCCAGCTGGGAGGGCTCAGTTGCAGGAATTCTCAGCTGGGTGGTCCTGACCCCCAGGACTGTTGGAGAATTGTAGAGACATTTTTGATCATCTCAGTAATAGGGGACCCCACTGACAAGCATGGGTGGGGATGGGGAGGCAGACAGCAATGCCTTTAGTGTGTGCAGGGCAGTCCTGCACAACCAGGGCCTGTGTCCAGCCCACTGGACTTCCCATACCCGACAGACATTCACGTAAGTGAACGCACCCTAAGGATCTGAGCCACAGTCTCACTCAACTGGGTCTTGGTTTGGTCACCTCAGAAGCAGACCCTGAGTCAGGCTTCTAGGGCAAGGACCCCAGGACCCTAGAGCAGGTGGGGAAGGGCAGGCAGCTGACATCGAGTGTTGAGAAGCCTGTTACCTCTGAGGGCACCGATTCTGGTTTGCATCCATTTCCTCCCAGCTATGTGAACTTGGCCACCTTTACTTGAATGCTCCGTGCCTCAGTTTCCTCTCCTATAAAATGGGGCAATGATATTTTTTCTTAGTGTGGCTGAGAGGATTAAAAACATGTTCCCATAAAATCACTTAGAACAATGCCTGCCATGTTGGCTATTTTTATTTCTGAGTCCCATTTCTGCATGGATGGTGGCGACTTGACCTCAGACAATTTGCAGCTGACCCTTCCCCTTTTCTGAGGATTTACCTGGTAGCAGATGATAAGGGGACCAGCGTGGTCCTCAGGCACCATCTCTCTGAACCAGAGCTCGATGACACATCCACCCTTCAGACAGGGTCCCGAGTGTTGGCTCAAGTGGTTGCCATGGAGACACTCCTTTTGCCTATCCCTCCTCACCTGACCTTCACTCTAGCTCCATGGTATCCGGGGCACATGGAAGTCACCCCACAGCTCTGGCATTGGGAGGAACAGGCCCTCTTTGCCATCCTTCAATACTTGACCGCTCAGGGCAAAGTTTACAAATGCCTGAAGGGATGGGCTAGTGAATGGGCCAGTGAGGGGGTGCAGGAGGGCATGTGCCCCGTGTATATGAGTGGCTGCTCCTCAACTCTGCCAGGTTGTTGTGTAAGGGAAGCCAGCCCCTGTGCTGCTTACTCCTCTGGTTTTGAATGAAGCCAGGGGTTTTGATGCAAAATAAACTCGTTTTTTTTCAATATTGGCAAAAACACAATCTTAAAAAGCAGCATGTGAAGGCAAGAATAAATGGCATACAGATTCGAAAATAAGAAATAAAACTGTCCTTAGGGCTTCCCTGGTGGCGCAGTGGTTGAGAGTCCGCCTGCCGATGCAGGGGACGGGGGTTCGTGCCCCGGTCCGGGAGGATCCCACGTGCCGCGGAGCGGCTGGGCCCGTGAGCCCTGGCCGCTGAGCCTGCGCGTCCGGAGCCTATGCTCCGCAACGGGAGAGGCCACGACAGTGAGAGGCCCATGTACCGCAAAACAAACAAACAAACAAACAAAAAAACTGTCCTTATTTGCATTCATATGATTGCTTATATAAACAATACCAAAAAATGTATACACACACACAAAAATCTCCTACAAGTTGATAGTGAGGTTAGCAAGGCCAGCACACAAATATCAATCATATTTCTATACAATAGCAATGTACAATTAGGATACAATTTAAATACTATTTACAAAACTCTCCACAAATGGAATACTTAGGTATAAATCTAACAAACATGTACAAAATTTTATGCTTTAAACTACAAAACACTGATGAAAGAAATTAAAGAAGACCTAGATAAATGAAAAGATATACCACGTTCATGGATGGGAAGACGTGACATAGTAAAATGTCAATTCTCCCAAATTTATTTACACATTTAACACAATATCAATCAAAATGCAGCAGGGTTTTTATACATATAGATAAGCTAATCATGAAATGTATAGGCAGATGCAAAGGAACTAGACAAGCTAAAACAATTTTGAAAAAAGGAATAATAAGGTTTGAAGACTCACTACTCCATTTTAAGACTAACTATAAAGCTATAGTGTGGTATTGATGAAGGAATGGACACACAGATCCATGAAAGAGAATAGAGAGTCCAGATCAGTCCCACATAAATATCACCAATTGTTATTTGAAAAAGTACAAAAACAAGTCAATGGAGAACAGACAGTTCATTCCACAAATAGTGTTGGAACAACTGGTCATACGTATGGGGGGAAAAAAATGGACCTCAATCTAAGCTTCACATCCTGTATAAAAATTGACTCAGAATGGATCATGGATCTAAATGTAAAACAGAAAACTATAAAATTCTCTCACTTCCACTGGAATGGTGGCTTGGAATAAGAAATTAAATTGAGGTAGGGAGGGGAACAGGATGCATTTCCTGCTCACTCAGCTGTATGGACCTGCGTTCAACCCACAGCCTGACTTACGCTCATACTTGTGGGACAGGAATGTCACTAGGGTGGGGACAGAGTCCCTTTCTTCCTTGCATCCCCAGCACCCAGCCCAGCCCCAACCCTGGGGTGCACACACACTGTCTCCACGTGGCACATCCCAGTGACGGGTCTGCAGGCCACATCCCCCCAACCCCAAGACTGAGAGGTGGTGCCACCCCACCCCCGGCAGCTGCCTGGGGCACAACAGCTGCCAGGTAATTCCTCAGCCCCAGGCATGTGTCTGCCCAGACTCCACAATCCCTGACCTTTGGGGGCTCAAGTGTCAACTGTGCCTGATCAGAGAGGGAGGTGGGGGATGGCAGAGTGAGAAAGAGAAGACGGGCAGAAAATCCTTGGAGGCCCTGGAGAAGGCCCCCCTTCGGCAGGTGTTGGGGCCCGTGGTGCCCCGTGACAGGTCTCACCACCAACTCAATTACATTTACCGAATGCCCGATGTGCAGGGGCCACGGCTGGGCATCCCAGGGGCAAATCTAGCCCTCGGGTGTGTGAGGGGTAGAGGGTGTTCAACACTCAGACAACAGGTAAATCAAGATGGACAGCAGTCCTAAATAAGTGGCACTGCCCAGCGGGTGCCCACCGTGTTAAGTACCTACTCTGCCTTATGCCCTGTGGTCCTGCCCTCATTTGCCTGCAGATTCTGGGACCCTCTAGTTGTAACTAGATGATGAGGCCCTTATCAGAGGCACTTTCAGAGACCTCTGTCCACCCACCTGCCAGGGCATCCAGGAAGCCAGGTCCCCAGTGTCCCTGCCTGTCACAGCCCTTGCCCTAAGTGCCCAGTTCTGGGAAGCTTCAGCTGACAGAGTATTGATCAGAGCACTGGTCGATGGGAGCCTTGAACTGCCCAGGCTTCCTGCTAGACCTCTGTGACCCTCTGCTCCAGGAGACCGTCCTCTCAGGGCCAGGGGAGCATTCTGGTGGCTTCTGCAGGAGGCAGGTGGGCACAGGAAGAGGACCCCAGGGGAGTCAAGACCTGGGATTCTGCCCTGCCACCATCTGGGCCCCAAAGGTTGGCATTCTTACTTTTCAATCTTTATTATAAGTAATTAATAGGAGCAGCAATTTACTCTCTGTGCTTTACAAATGCTTGGAGTCCAGGGACAGGAACTCGCAGGGCCTGGATCTCATGCTGCCGGAGCAGGAACTTAAGGCTTTTTTTCCCCACTGCTGTATTCACACAGTGCTTAGAAGCAGCACCTGGCACTTAGTAGGAGGTCAGCAGACAATAATGGAATAAATGAAGGGAGGAAAATGAATACAGAGGGACCAGGATATGGATGGCACTTTGGGTAACACTCCTATGGAGCCTATTACGTGCAGGCACCTCTCTGAGGGCTCTACATCTTATTCATTCATTCACTATCCATTCATTCATTCATTCATTATTTCACCCAAACAAGTCTTTACTGAGCACCTATTACATCCCAGCAATTATTATTGGTTCTAGAGCTAAAACAATGAGCAAAATAGACAAAAATCCCTTTACATGGGTGGCGGAAGCCAGGCAAAGAGCAAGAGAGAGAGAAATACAACACACGGTGTGTCCAATGGGGGTCAGGGCCGTGGAGAGAACTGAGGGTGGGAGGGGGCAAGAAGTACCAAGTGGCAGGTTTGGGACTTTAAATGGGGTGGCCAGGGGCAGCCTCACTCAGAAGGGATTTGTTTGTTTGTTTCTCTTTTTTTGTGGTACGCGGGCCTCCCACTGCCGTGGCCTCTCCCGTTGCAGAGCACAGGCTCCGGACGCGCAGGCTTAGCGGCCACGGCTCACGGGCCCAGCCGCTCCGCGGCATGTGGCATCTTCCCGGACCGGGGCACGAACCCGTGTCCCCCGCATCGGCAGGCGGACTCTCAACCACTGCGCCACCAGGGAAGCCCCAGAAGTGATTTTTGAGTCAAGACCTCAAGGAGGCTGTTGGCTCCTTCCCACAACCCTAGGAGGGAGAGACCACCGTCATCCTTATTTTCCACGTGAGGAAAGTGAGGCTCAGAGGGGGTCAGTGACTACCCCACAGCCACACAGCCGCTGAGGGACAGAGCCGGTTCCGGCCCCTGCACACTGGCTGTGACTCTGCTCCTCCGCTGTCTCCCTCAGACCCTCGGGGTGCTCCAGGTCTGGGGCTGTCCTGGGCTGCATCTCCCCCCTCCCCCAGCTCTGGGGCGCTGCAGCAGCTGCCAGGAAGGAGCGGAGGACCCCGCACGCTTCCCCCGGGGGCTCTTCCCCCTCCATCCCCCCAGTTTTCTAACAAGCAGGGAGGAAAGATGTCAGAGAACACAGCTAGAATTCATTTCAATACGAATTCTGGAACCTCATTTTCAGCAGATAATGAAATTACTTTTTAATTACAAACAGAATATGTGTGCATTCCCCTGAGTGGGCTCAGGCGGGTGTGGAGGGGAGAGAAATGAAGACGGCTAAGCAGGAAGGGGCCAGGCTGGCATTTCCCGCCCACTTTCCCGCACGTCAGAATCAACACGGGCCGCCCTGCTGGGGCCCAGCGAGAATGGTCCCTTCCTCCGTCACGTCTGAAGGTCGTGAGCGTGTCCAGGTGCCCCTCCTGCCCGGTCACCAGTCAGACCCCTCAGATCTTCCCTCGGGCTCTGCTCCACGTGGGCAGCACATCCGCCCCGTAGCCCGCCCCCTCCTAAGGGCTCCAGAGGGAGCACCGCCGAGTTTCAGCCAAAACAGGGAAAAGCAATCACTCTGAGGTCAGCGCTGTCAGATGGGCTCAGGCTCCGGCCCAGAGGGGCGTCCGCAGTGAGGGAGCGGGTCCTCCTGACCCAGGGGCGTCTGAAGCCAGTGGAGAGCCCGGCCCAGTGTGCAGAGTCCCTGCAGACGGAGGGACCGCAGACCTTCCTTCCTGGAGACGCGGGTCTGCAGTGGCGCTGGCAGAGGATGGACCGTCCCCTCCCGCTTGCTCCCTGGGAGAGCCCCTCCCTGTGCCCTTGACCTGGGCCGGCCCTGGCTGGAGTGTCCAGGCTCCAGGCCGGGTCAGTGCTGAAGGGAGACTCCCAGGGGGGCAGCCAGCAAGTGCTTCCTGGGGACTGTCCCCAGCTCTGGCCACCAAGTGACTGAGGCAGGATGGCCTGATGGGCAGACCCTGCAGCCAGAGGGAGCCTGTGCAGATGCTGGCTCCGTGGCTGCCCGCTGGGAAGGGTTGAGCACCCGCTGCATCAGAGCAGCCTGGCCCTGGGCGGGGAGGGGACATCTGAGAGGAGCTAGCCCAGAACCACCTGGGAGGGACGGGCACAGATGGTGACAGCGACCCCAAGTGGCCCTGCCCCTCAGAGCCACCCTCGTCCCGGAAAGTGCCTTCTGTCGGCTTTCTGCTCATCCTCGACCCTCCGCCCTTGTGGTGGGACCTGGGGTCCCAGCACAATGTGCTCCACGAGCAGATGGTGGCCCCCAGTCCCCGTGTCATGTCCCGCCTGCCTTTCACATGAAAATGGGGGGAGACAGCCACACAGATGTCCACCAAGCTGGCCTGGCCTGGCAGTGGGGACCCGAGGCCACGTCCACACCAGGTGCCTGGAGTGGCCCCCGGACAAACGGCCGCTGGTCGGTGCTTCTCCTGCCCGTGGCCTCGCTCCCTCCCAGCCCTGTCCGTCCTCTACCCAGAAAAATCACACCTGTTTCCTCCCCCTCCCCCAACCCCAGCCCCGCCTCTGAGGCCACAGGATGGGATCACCCAGTGGGCTGGCCTGGCTGGGGCCCAGTGAGTGTGGGCAGGGCCTCCCATTTTGAGGAGATGCCCAGTGCCCCCGCCATAGTGAAGAGCAGAGCGGGCATCTCTGCTGGAGCAGAAGCAGCCCCCGAGGACGGACTCCCGCCCGAGCCCATCACAAGCCCCTCCTCTGCTCCCTCACAAGACCCCGGGGCAGCGGAGAACGGGGTCGCCCCACTGTTCATTTGTTCATTCTGTCATTCATTCATTCAACAAGTGCTATGGGGGTTCCCCAACCAGAAGGTGAGGATGACAACAGTCCCCACTGAAGGGCAGTTGGAGGATTAACTCGAAGGTGCTGGGAGCCCCTGGCAGGGCCTGGCTCAGAGGGCGCGATCGCTAGTGTGTCCTCTCAGGCCGGGGCCCTCCCGGGTGCCATGGGAGCCACGGGAGGTTCTGAGCAGGGAGGATGAGATCAGATTTAGCTTCCAAAGGGATCCCTATGGCTACACGGAGAGCACAGTGCAGGCAGCGAGGGCGGGGGCAGGACCCCAGCAGGCCCCTGCCCACGGGAGAGCAGCTGCCAGGGGAGCCTCCTGCCGGCCTAGCTCGAGCCGGCGTGGCAGAGCCAGGCACAGCCGGCTCTGCCCTCCACATTGCAGCCAGGTCCCTGCCCGCCACCTTGAACCAGCTACTGGCACCTCCACCAGCCCACCGGGTCCCCGAGAGGAAGCCTGGCCTGTGTTCCCAGAGAGCCCTCAAAGTCACTCACCCCCAGAGTGTCTGCAGTGTAACGGGCCCCCCCCTTCCTGGTGCGGGTTCTCCTCACGCAGGGTCCAGCTGCTCCTCAGTGGCGGCCAGCACAGGGCCGGGTCTGGCCACAGCCATCCCAGGTTAAGAGGTACTGCAGGATGCTTCTTGGCTAAGAACTTCCCTAGAGCTTCGTGCCAGCGGCATGCAAAGGAGAAGAGAGTTCATTCTACTCCCCCAAATCTACAGACTCTGTGCAGAGAGGTGAAAAAGCAAAAGACGGGATCCCTGCCCTGAAGGATCCTCCGTTTCCTCATCTGCTAAACGGGCTTAGGGAGAAGGCAAGGGTCACTCAAGAGCAATGAGAGAATTCTGCTGGGCTTGTGCGCCTGGAGGTCAGTGGGGATGGGGCTTCCCTGCCCCCCTCGGGAAAGTCACCCCCAACCCCCATCATTAGTCCCTGTTTTCTCACCCTGTGATGAAGCCCTTATCCCTGCCCGCCCATTTCCTCTACTTTATGTCTCCAGATCAGTGTGAAATTACCTTTTTTATTTGTTTATTTACTTTTCCTCTATTTTCCCCCCAAAATGTGAGTCCCTGAGAGCAGGGAACTTGCTTGTCCTGTCCACTGATGGATTTCCAGGGTCCAGATCAGCAAGTGCCTGGCACATAGAAGGGCTTCAGAAATATCTGTTGAGTGAATGAATGAATTGGGAGGTGAATGAATGAATAAGTGGACTTTATGTGACCTTGGCCCTGCTCCCTCTCTGGACTCACTGCTCGGCACTTTTCCTCTCAGTCACTCTGGCCACACCAGTCTTTGCAGTTTCTCAAATGCCCAGAAATACTCCTGCCTCAGGACCTTTGCTCTTGCTCTCCCCTCTGCCTGGAAAGTTATTCCCCTAGTTATTTCTCATGGCTCCTACCCTCACCTCCTTCAGGTCTCTGTATATAAATGTCACCAACTGACTACCTACCTAAACCAGCAACTGGCCCCACCTCCTGGCATTTCCTCCCCTCCCCTCCATCTTTTTGCTTTGTTTTCTCCATAGCACTTGCCATCTTTGAATGCACTGATTTCTCTATTTTGCTTATTGCCTCTTACTCCTCACAGGCAGGCCTGAGTGCCTGGCACATAGCCGGTGCTCAGGAAATATTTATTTACTGCATGAATGAGGCCATTGGAGGTCAGACAAAGGAGCATTCCCTGCAGGTTGGGATAAGCAGAGAGGGCTTCCTGGAGGAGGGGACTTGAGATGGGGTTGATGGGACTAAGAGAGGCAGAGTCTAGATGGGAGAAAATTCCAGATAGAACCAATGAAATACTAAAAACCAAATGCAGTTTCTGGGACCATGAATAAGGGTACCACAGGCTCAGTCTCAGGTTATTTTGTGCTTTCTAAGGGGCTCAGATCTCATGCAGGCTGGTGACAGTTCTTTGGCAATTAATTCAATGTTTTATTCATCCTTGAATTCTTTAAAGCTGCAAATCAAACAGTCACTGGGTGCTTTGCTAACCATGTTCCCGGCTCTTGTGTTGCAAGTAACTGTGCTCTTTCGCATACCAAGCAGACCTTTCTCTGTCCCCGGAAAATGAATTTCTCCTGGTGTTCATCACTCTAATTGCATCCACAGCGAGCCAGACCAAATATGTTTCCATCCCGATTCGCATTATGCAAAACCTTAATCTCCCCAAGTTTCCTAAATCACTGTGAATGATTCACAACCTCCCAATACCTGGAAATGCACTGTTTGATCTGCCAATCCATACAAATTAGATTTATTGGAGGGAAATAAAGGAGCCTTGATACCATAAACTATCAGGAAATAATCACCCATGTGCACGTGTACCCCATAAATTAGCTACCTAGGAGGAAAATGGGGCAGCTGACCAAGCGCATGTTGCTGAATTTATGTCCTCAGTGCAATTATCAAAATAAGGAGGACGATAGACTTCTGTCTTCACAGAATTATGTGCAATCGAGTGGGAGGGGGGCAGTCAACCCTCACATTCCCTGAACTGGGGGTACTTGGCCTAAGGAAGGCCCTGGAAAGACAGCAGGGATGCAGGATGCCCAGGGCTGTGGCATGACCCCAGCATAAGGAATGTTGGCTCTGTGCTCTATTTGCTGTGTGACTTTGAGGAAGTCATGTACCTTCTCTGAGCTTTAGTTTCGTCACCTGCCGGTGTGGAGATCACAACATAACAGACCATGTTTGTGAGGAAAAGATGAGGTCCTGGATGGAATTATTTTGGGGTGTCTTCTCTGTGCCAGGCTCTGGCCCATGCTCTTGGGGGGAGTAGAGGAAAAAGGCAGGCTAGGTCCCCACCTTCAGAGCTTAGAGAAAGCAGACCGGGGAGCAAATTCACGGCCTGGAGGAGCTCAGACAATAAAAAGTGAAGTGGTGCATTGTCTTTATCCTATAACCCACTTCTAGTTGGATTTTCCATTACTCGCAGCCCAAAGCACTCCACCTGCGATACTCAGAGCTACTTTATCCTTGCACACAGTCCCTTCCATTAGGTAAGCAAAGACTTTGTAATTTACAAAGCACCAGGACTTGGTATGTCTGAAACCCTGTGAGGCGTGGGTTATGATCCCCATTTACAGACAGGAACACTGAGGCCAAGGAGGAGCCAGAAGGACTTGCCCAGTGTCAGATGCACATCAATGGCTAAGCTGGGACAGCCCTGGTCCTGTGCTGAGCCCCTGTGCAGAGCTCCTCCACCACCCCACACTGCATCTGGGAAGTCTCCTCACTTCTGTGATTTGATGCCTCTTACAGGCCTCCATGCCCTAAATATCCACGCCCCACCCCCACCCCCACCCCCATCGTTTTACATTCTCATTATTAAGGTGACTTCCTGGGGTTAAAGAACAACATCCCTGGGCATTCCTTATTGATATCTACATGTGTCACCTGGAGAGAAATGGGACACATCCACTGGCACAAAGCTGTTCTGCAGATAGGTCTAGAGGTGGTAGGATTTGGAAGAAATGGGACAGAGGTCAGTTTTGGGCAGAGTCTAATCATGGTGCCAGGGTGCACTTTCATTCATTTATTTATTCATTCATTTATTCATTCAACAACCACGTGTGCCCTAGATACTGAACACTGCTGTGTGCCACAGCAGAGGACCAGCCATGGCTCCTGCCCTCATGGAGCTGGTGAGTAGAGAGAAGACAGCCATCGTATAAACAAGATGATTTCGAGATTTGATATGAGCTATAACGTAATAACCCCAGGGAATGTGACAGAGAGTGACTGGTGAATGGGCGAGATCATCAGGTTTGAGTTCCCTAGAAGAAGACATCAGGCAAAGATTCCAGGGCAAGGGTGGTTTATTTGGAAGGTGATCCAGGCAACACAGGGAAGAGAGTGGGGAAGCAGGGAACTCTGGGAAACACACACACACACAGGCGAGTAGAACACACACCTCTGAGTTCCCAGCGGAGGGGAGGGACCTGGGCTATTTGTTCAAGAACAGCTGAGAGTCGTTACTGAGAGCTGCTCTGCTGGGTGGTAAGTCTCTGGCATTTCCAGCCTGCAGAAAAGATAGAAGTGCCTTCCACAGTTCTGGGGGCAGGGGGAGGTGTCTGGACGGCTGCAGTGCACACTCAAAGCTCTGAGCTTTATGAGAAGGGTACTAGTATCTTCCATGGGGATCTATATCAGATATCCTGGGCCAGGTGCAGGGTCAGCCTTCATTCATTCATTCATTTGTTCACTCAGTGAATACTTATTAAATGCACCTTCTGGCCTAGACGCTGTGCTACGTCTCGGAGTTCCAGCCTTGGGCCAGCCACTGTCCCGCCCTCACAGAGCTGGCCTTCAAGTGGGAGATGGTCAATAGTCACGTGAGTAGGATCACAGATTTGATAAACCCCATGAAGGAAATGGTACAATGTGACAGAACAGGAAGAGACTCCACAGGAGACGGGCTTCCTTAGACAAGGTGGTCAGGGAGACCCCAGCTGGAGGAGCTAAGACCCACCTAATGGGCAGGCTCCTCTCCCATGTCAAGGTGGGCTTCTGAGAATGGCCCCTTGAGCCCAGGGAGCCTGGTCTGAGGAATGAATGGGTGATGCCAGGTAGAGGGGGAAGCCGGATATAAAGGGTGACACAGGAGGCCAGAGCTGAGCCCCTCATCTACACTTCCACGAGGAGCTTGACATTTGGGAGCACCGAGGGGTCAGGAAGGAGCACCAAAGCAACCCAGAGCCAGGCTGAGCTGTCTTTGCTCTGGAATTTTCTGCACCCAAGCTGGCATCTCCAGTGTGCAGAGTGGAGCTGGAGATTCACTGTGAGGAGGAATAAGAAACATCGACACGGGGCTCCTTTACCACGTCTGCTCTCGGGGCTCTTGTGTTTGTTTAATCGGGCCTCTGAGAGCCAGGGGCACTGATGAGAGGCAGGGGCTGTGCAAGCTCGGAAGGCTTGTGAAAGTCTCAACACACACCCCCATATGTACACACACACACACACACACACACACACACACACAGCCATGAGTGAGACTATTTATTAATTGCTGTCATGAAGACAGAAGCTCTTGCTGCAGCAAACACTCCTCTTTGGGAGCTGACATGTAGACAGAGCATGATTCCTGCAGAATCAAACAAATCCTGTTTTTACCTCCTCACAAAGCTAGTTTTTCGACGTTAAAGGTATTATCCAGGAGGGCAGACCTGAGGGGGAATTAGCTACAGGCCGCGCTGTTCTCCACTGAGGCGTCTGTCGAACCTGCATCGCGAATGAGGAGAAGAATACGGAGCCCCCGCTGCCCCGACGCACCAGGACCGCGCCGCCTGCCCCGACGCACCAGGACCGCGCCGCCTGCCCCGACGGACCAGGACCGCGCCGCCTGCCCCGACGCACCAGGACCGCGCCGCCTGCCCCGACGCACCAGGACCGCGCCGCCTGCCCCGACGCACCAGGACCGCGCCGCCTGCCCCGACGCACCAGGACCGCGCCGCCTGCCCCGACGCACCAGGACCGCGCCGCCTGCCCCGACGGACCAGGACCGCGCCGCCTGCCCCGACGCACCAGGACCGCGCCGCCTGCCCCGATGGAGCAGGACTGCAGCGTCTGCCGCTGGTCGTGCTCCTGGGGGAAGTTACTGAGTTCCCGTTCCCAGGGAATCGGGAAGTCAGTGGTGCTGTCCCCGCTCCGGGCACACACAGGGCTGCACTTCCCGGTTCTGGCCAGTGAGCTGTGAGCAGTGATCACGTCACCCACAGGCGGGGGCCATTAACTGCCAGGGTGAGACTCCTCCCCCAAGCTCGTCTTCCTCCCACCAAGGCAGTGGTGACGCTGGAGAGGGCAGCTGCCCCTTCACCCTGGGTCACGAGGTGGAGATTGAGCACGGTCCCAGCCGCCCCTCTGGGGACCTGCAGTTTGAGCAAGAAATCAGCCTGGATGGTTCAGGCCTTCTAGCTCGGGAGGCTGTTTGTTATGCGGCATAACGCAGCCCACCTGACTGGGTATCGGGTGTCCAGACAGATCCACCCCCAGGAGGAGAACTGTCCACGTGGTGCAGGCGCTGTGCTCGGTCGTATGGTGGATATAATATGTGCGACAAATATTGGCGGGGTAATTAGTCTTCTCCATTTTACGAAGGAGGAAATAACAGTAACAGCCCACATCCACTGAGCAGTGATGACGTGGCAGGGACTTGCTACGCACTTTAACAGAACTTCTTCAAGCCTCACAATAGGCCTGGGAGGGAAGTGCTTTTATTTATTCCCATTTTACAGAGGAGGAAACTGAGGCTCAGAATGGTCATGCATGTACCCAGGACCACAGAGCCAGTAAGTAGCAGAGCTGGAATCCGAACCGAGGCCCATCTGACTCCTCATTTCTGGTACCTGCTGAAGTTACCCTGGGGCACTGGAGGTGACCTGAGGGCTAGGACAGGCTGTAGGGTGCAGATGCCAGGGGCTGTGTGCTCTACACCCTCTGCCACACCCAGCCCTGAGGGTGCCCACCAGGAGCAGCACAGGCTTGAATCTTGCAGCTCCTGGCGACTGGACGGAGGTGACCCTCGTGGGCAGGGGGCAGCGTGGTCAGCACAACCCTTCACCCACTCTGCATTCAGCCAAGCGGTGTTCCTCCACTAATCTCCACGCCTCTAGGTCTGGAATGGACCCCTCCTTTGAGCTAACCTCATTGATTCCTCCTAATTAGCTCCTCAAATGAAATCATGGGTTATTTTGGGAGCAGCAACCTCACAAATGTTTCCCTGGAGCATTCAGCTGGAAAATGCAGATAAACACACCTCTTTGTAAAATAAATGAATGCAATTCGCCCCCAGGGCCCAAGCCTATCCCAGGCCCTGGGCTTCACTTTCACAAAAGGCGTGAATCTTAGACTTTTGGAGTTGCCTCCAAATGAGGCTGCGTCTTGAGTCAAAGAGAAACTAACTGTGGGCTGTGTGGCCGAATAACCATCGCAGCAACCTGAGCAGCTCCTGTGACCCAGCGCTGCTGAGGCTTTACCTGTGCTCACTCAGCCAAGCCCCAAACCAGCCCTGTGAGGAACATGCTGCTGTGAGCCCATGCTACAGATGGGGAGACTGAGGCACAGAAAGTCGAAGTCACTTACCCAGGAATTTGAACCCAGGAAGTCCAGCCGCAGAGTTCAAGCGCTAAATCACCTATGTCTTCACCCGTCTCTCCGTCTTCACCTGTCCCTCCATCCCCGTCCTCATGCCTGAGCGCACCTGGAATTGGTGTGGTTGTTTTTAATCAATGTAGTTCTTACTCTGTGAGCAGCACCACGAAAAGTGTTCATTTGTCCATCTCAACATTTCAGACAGCCCATGGTTTTCACAGCCCTGTTTTGCCATTTCTTCGTTTTTTATATACCAGGAGGCCCCCAGGAGAGACCCACCCTGAGGCTCCCCTCGCTGATGGACCCTGCGCTCAGCAGCAGCATCTCTCATTCCACGAGTGGCGGGCAGGCCTGAGGATTGGGAGCAAGATCCTGGGACCAGACACCATGCTCTCAAACTTCGGCTCTGATGCTCCGGAACCTTGTGAGGCTGAGCGAACCCTCCGGCCCCCACCTCCTCCATCACCTCCGCCTGCACAACAGGAAGCTGGTGATCACAGTGCCCCTTCCTTGGGAGGAATCAAGGAAATGACATGCACGTGTGAGCACCAAGCCCAGCACACAGTAGGTGTTCAAATAACACTGCATATCACATCGACTCTCCGGTCCCAGACAGGCACGGGGATCCCACTCCTTTATTAATCGGGAGGAGAGAGGCTAGATTTCCTCTGATGCCCAGCAGGCAGGGGCAGACATTCTGGACCGCTGCCACTGAGTCGGACCCAGTTGGAACTGAGAAACGGTTCATGGGTGAGGGAGGCACTGTGGCCTGGGCCCCTTTTTACAGCTGAGGCTCTGCACACAGGACCCTGGTCTGGCTTGGCCCCTGCCAGGACACAGACTTGGCAGCCCTTCCCACGGACCCCCAGGCGACAGCAGCCAGGACCCCCGCCAGCTCCCTGACAGCGGGTGGCATGGTGGATGGAGGAGCAGCCCTGCCACCCGCACCTGAGCTCCCCCACCCGCAGCTCCAGGCGGGCTGGTCCCCAGGGGCCTGTAGCTCCATCGTCCTCCGGTGTCAGCCACACACCATGGAAACAAGTCCCACCTGCCACGGTCACCCCGCGTTCTTTTCCTAAGGGCTGTTTGGGCCAAAAGCCAAGAAAGAGAGTGGCAAGTCTGTGCAGGCCCCCAGGGCTGGCCCTCCTCCAGCCTGTTGGCCTGCAGTGTTCCTGTCCCTGGAACAGCCCATCCCCTGCCCTGTCGCGGTGTCTGAAAGACCCCCACTTGTCACTCCCATTGTCAAGGGGGGCTCTGGTGAAGCACAGATAGGTAACTGGGGGCAGCTCCCCGTTACCCATGGGCCCCCGTGCACTGTGATGTCCATGTCCCTCAGCAGGGCCAGAGAGAGGGGGACAGAGGATGGATCGGCTTTCATTGGAGAGAGGGTGACATGGCCAAAAGGATCTGGAAAGATCTCTAGGCCAAACCCAGGTCAGCAGGGATGGACCCCATGGTGGGGATTCTGCGGCAGCTCAGTCCCCTCCTGGGCAGGCCTGGCAACTGCTGGAAGGCAAACAGCAGGGAGGACAGGGCGGTGGCCTCCCCACATGCTGGGCAGAGGCTAAGGCCTGCCCAGGAGGGGACTGACTTGTGGGACTGGGCCCCTCACTGGGGCCCCTCGGGACTTCTGGGCAGGAAGCGAGAAGGGCCGACCACTGCCGCAGGGATTCAGGGAGCGGAGTCTCCGACCTCCCCAACCCTTTCACCCCAGGACCTGCCCCTGGGCCACACCTGGGCCACACCCCAACTGGAACCCTGGGCTCAAATCCCAGCCACTGTCCCTGTGAGAGGATTTTAGCGGCAATAACAGGAGATGAAACTGGTGAAGGTGCTGACCCCCCACACTTCCTCACCTCCTCAAGGAGAAGCTGGAACAGGAGGGCCACAGCTGGCAGGAGCTCTGCTGAGTCATCGGGGTCCCGCCCAGGCTCCCCGTTCAGCTCTGCCTGACTCGTGAACAGAGACCGGAAGGAGCGGGGGAGGGAGCTGAGGGGATTCCTGGGGAAGAGCATGCCCAGCACAGGGAGCAGCTTATGCAAAGGCCCTGAGACAGCTGCCTGGTGATTTCAGTGAGGCCAGAGTGGCTGGAACAGAGCGAGTGAGTGGGAGACAAGCAGGGCAGGAGGACAGGGAGGGGGTGGGACAGGGGTCAAGTGGGGTCTTGTAGGGGATGGGGGGTTGGTCTCTCAGAGCGCGATGGGAAGTCCCTGGAGGGTCTGAGTGAGGAGGGACATGGCCTGACTTAGATTTGACAGGATCCCTCTGGCTGCAGTGGGGGTGATGGGTGAGGGTGACAGCAGGGATACTAGTGAGGAGACTGGAATATTCTAGGCAAAAATGATAGTTTAGATCAGAGTGGTAGCAGTAGATGTGGACAGAAGTATCCAAGTGTCCAATATCCAAAGCAGGAAGGCACAGGCATGGGGAGAAAAGAAATGTTCTTTATGAGCCCCGTCTTTCCAGGGAGAAAAGATTTTCCCAGAATCCCCCAGAGCATGACCCTTACACCTTATTTGTCAGAAGTGGGTCAACGTCTACCAATTACAGGCAAAGGGGTGCGATCCCATGATTGGCTTAGGACTCTCTCTGGGATGAGTTCCAGAGAAACTGAGCGTTTCCAGCAGAGGAAGGGCTGTGGGGAGGTGATCACTCATGTTAGCCATAAGCAGTCACCTGAGCGAGGCCCCGGTACGTAAGTTTTTGTGCCTGTGTTTGTCCATATGAATGAGGTTAATGCCGCAAAGAATCGTTGGAAAGTTTAAATGAGAAGATGCATGTGGAGAGCTTAGAACAGTGTCTGTCATAGCTTAAGAGCTCAATCAGTGTCAGCTAGTATTATTCTTTTGTCTTCTAAGGACCCAGATCCATCTCTTTCCCAATCTAACGGTGTCACATAATTGTAACCACAGTATTCTTGTAGAATTTCTCCTCCCCTCACCCTGTCACAGTGTCTGAAGTTCCTCTATTAGTCACACATCTACCAGAAGGACCACGGATACCCAATTTTGTAGTTCACTTCAGAGACAGCTATGGAGAGTAGAGGGGGAAAATGTCTATATCATCACAACTCTACAGAATTCATGAAATTCGGACAATAAGGCATTTGCCATACCTACAAGCACAATAGAGAGAACTTCCTGGATCATTGGTGTGAATATCACATTGGCCATGGCACCTGCAGTGAACACCTGGTGTCCCCCCTCCACGTCTACTCCCCCTTCTCCTGATCAGGGCATGAGTGTTGTCCCAGAGACCACTTTCTTCTCTCTGCCATAGGTGGAGCTGGCCTCCACTCGCCTGGCCGTTGACATAATACCTAAGACTGGCTGATCAGAGAACTGCATCATTCCCTTAACCATCATGATTGTTGCATAACTCAAGGCTAGCCAATCAGATTCAGAGAAGGTGATTCCAAGCCTTTCCCTGTAGGGATTAGAAAAAAAGCTCTCTCCTTCTTGCTGAGTTTAAAGCTGGAATTAATAATGAGTCTGGAGCTAGTGGCACCTGTCTTGCCACCCCATGGTGCCTGACACTGCAGCCAACACAAAAGTAATCAGAACTGAACTAGGAAAGAGACCTAGTCCTGATGCCGTTGTTTGGGGTTCTAGATGCAGCCATGCCTGAAGTAAGACAACACAACATCTGACTTTTCCTTTTAGCTGAAGCCAGATGGGGATGGCTTCCTGCCACTGGCAACCAAATGAGTCATAACCTACACACTGTAACCTGTCACCCTCTGCAGCCCTGTCACTGTCTCCACCTCCCTTCTCATCAAATGAGAGTCAGCCACACCAAAGGGACAGTCTAGAGCAGTGGTCAGAAGCCAGACTGTCTGGCTATGTAAGCCTGGACGAGATATTCAGCTGCTCTGTGCCTCAGTTTCCTCATCTAAACAAACAGGGGTAACAGTACCTACTCTGGGGTTTTGTGATGGAATGAATTAACATAATCTAAAGTGCTTGGCATGATGCCAGGCAAATAGTAAGTGTTGTGTGTTTTTAAAGAATTATTAACCCTAAGCTTCAGAAGGCTCCCCGAAGCAAGCCTCAGTCTCACTGCAAGTGGAAGGCAGCCTGGGAGCCAGTGGGAAAAGGAGTGGCGTGTGGGCTGGCAGGAGAGACCCTGTCCTGGGCATCTCACGTGCCAGAAAGAGCTCATGGGAGCAAACTTCTGGGGGGCCTTAACGCCAAGTGTGAAAGTGCTGGGCGGCACCTTCCACCAGCATTCAAAGCACAAATG
This sequence comes from Lipotes vexillifer, assembly GCF_000442215.2. Taxonomy (NCBI): domain Eukaryota; kingdom Metazoa; phylum Chordata; class Mammalia; order Artiodactyla; family Lipotidae; genus Lipotes; species Lipotes vexillifer. The sequence continues at coordinate 1,707,939 of NW_006771554.1, read as the reverse complement.
CCAGAGTCAGGTGGGAAATGGGTATAAAACTACAGAACAGAATCACGTCATTGGAGGATTAAATGAGATAACATATGCGAAGCCCTCGGAGCAGTGACTGGCACAGACTGGATGTTCTCTGGGTATTGGTTATTATTATAATTATTATCCCCTTGCTAAAATATTATTGTCTGGGGTGAGCCTATTCTTAGTGAATTAATTCTCAGTGAATGAATCAATCCCCTCCCCTGCAAATGGTCATTGAGCATGTGCTGTGTGCCAATCGTGGTTGGAGATGCAAGGGAGACCTCAGTGCGTTAGACTGACAGGTCCTTGTCTCCCAGATCTGACGTTCAGACCCAACAAGGAATCAAACAGATAAAAAAGGTCAAGCAGTATAGATGATGACATGATCACGTGACCACAGGGCTGTGCTCAGTAGGGTGCTTGGGGAAGGCCTCCCAGGAAGATGTTGCTATGGGCTGAAAATCTGTGTCCTTCAAAATTCATATGTTGAAACGTATTCCCCTAATGTGATGGTATTAGGAATTGAGACCTTTGGGAGGTGATTAAGTCACGAGGGTGGAACCCTCATGAATGGGGTTAGTGTCCTTATGAGACTCCAGAGAGCTCTCTCCCCGCTTCTGCCATGTGAAGACACAAGGAAAAGAGGGCCATCTATGAACCAGAAAGTGGGCTGGTGCTTTGGTCTTGGACTCCTCAGCCCCCAGCCACTCAGTCTCTGATATTTTGTTATAGCAGCCAGAATGGACTAAAACAGGTACTATGTGAGCTGAGCCCTGAAGGAGCAGGAAGACACAGCCATGGGACCACCGGGCAGAGGGACCGGCAGGGACAAAGGCCCTCTGTGGGAATAAGCTGGGTGGTGACACCAGTGTGCAGTCAGGGGCTAGGGCAGAAGGTTGGGGTTGAGGGGAAGACAGAGGTGGCTTGGGAACCCACGTCTCGGGGAAGTGGGGCAGCAGATGTGGACACGGCTCCCGAGTCCTTTCCCATGACCTTCCCCCAGCACTGTCCGGGGCCTGCATTCCAGGCAGATTTATGAGAAATCAGAGAATTGGCCATTGAAGCTGGGAGGCCATTAATATGGACTTTGGCTAAGTGGCCTTCTGGGAGCCATGAGGCAGAAGGAAAGGAGGGATGAGGTCCGGGGGTGGCAGCAAAACAGTGTCCACAAGGCCAGACGGTGGAGGCCTGGGAGCCATAAATCCCTCCAGGCCGGAAAGGAAGAGGCACAGCTGGGGAGGATGCTGGCTTCTGGTTGGGACCAGATGGCGATGAGCTGGAGGGGCCTGGGGAGGGCAGGATGGGCAGCTATCCTGAGAGTCCTTCCAGCCTGGGGCCGTCTGCATGAAGTCTATCTTCCACCGCCAGAGAGGCCCTGGGAGTTTTGAAAGGAAGAGTATTTTTAGAGGAATTTGAGAGAAGCTGACATGTGATAACCCCAGGCCTTGACTTTGGAAGTCCTTGCTTCAGACCCACTTTGCACTGGATGTGGGGCACGAGACTGTCACCCTGAGTGAGTTGGGCAGACTGTGGGATGCTGGGTCCCTGCACCCCACTGGGCAGACAAAACTCCCTGGTGTCTCTGGGCCCCACTTTCCCATCTGGAAAATGGGGATAGTGATAGTACGTAACTCCTAAGCCTCTGAACATTCGTACAATTAATTCATTCCAGAAACGTGCCAGTCCTTGTTTGAAGCACTGATAATGCGAGTTAATATTCACTGAGAGCTGCCTGCATGCCAAGTCCTGGGCTAAGAGCTTTCCATCTTTCACTCACGGAATCTTCCCCACAGCCCTGGACAGTAAGTACTGAGCTTTCCAAGGAGGCTCAGAGTGGTGCAGTACCTGCCCAAGAGGCAGAGCAGGGATTTGAATCCGGGCCACCGGTCCCAGAGACCACACCACGCATCCTTGGCTGTACTCTCATGTCTACTCTGGGTGCAGGATGGGCGGCTGTTATGAATCCCATTTAACACATGGGGAAACTGAGTCCCCTGAAGATCAGAGACTTGACTGATGCTGCACAGTGACCAATCCCTGGGCTTTTTCATTCCACAGGAATGGTGGGAGGAGGGGTGTCCATGTCACTTTTCCTGAAGCCACTCCAAGGTACATGTTCCTGGGGCAGGATCTTCCCCGGATGTACCTGCCCCTGCTCCCGAGGGAAGCCCCACTGGTGACCGTGCTGTGCTCACCTGATCCTCCTTCCTGGAACTGGCGCTGAATGTCTGCACAATGCCTTGCAGCTCTACTCACAAAACTTACTCTCCAAAACAAGTCTGGTAAACTCATTCACATAACCAGTAACAGCATACTGTGGAACCGTCCATTCATCCATCCGCACATCCATACCTCCTGTCCATCCGTCCATTCATCCATCCATCCGTCCATTTGTCCGTTTGTCTGCCTGTCCCTGGAGCTCTCTGGGAACAGCGAGGCAGCCAGACTGAGTCAGGGAGATGGTGGTGAGAGATGAAGTTGGACATGTGCCCACAAGTAGATCAGTGGCCCGGGTAAAAACTCTTCACAAAGTAAGGTTTGATTAGATTCCTAAGCCTCAGAGCAAGACTGTCCCAGAATCTCTCAACAGACCCAGCCCCCCGCACTCCTGGGGCTACAGCAGATGCAAGAGTGGGCGGGTTGGCTGGCAGCTGACTAGGGTGGGGGTAGGGTGGGAAAGGAGGCTTTGTCCCAAGCAGAGAAGAGACTCCGTCGCTCACTCACAGGCCCATCTGTCAGCCCTGTGCACCTCGCCCCCATCAGCACCCGTGTGATCCACACTGCCCGCCCTGGGAAGGTCAAGACAGCCCAGCGCAGTGAGGGATGCTCCGAGGGGAGCATTCTGCTCCGTTCTTCCCAGCTGCAAATGTCCCCCTGGGGAGGAGCTGGCCTTGGTTCCTGGGATCCCGGGCTCAGAAGAGGGGAGGGGGCCAGCAGGGTAGGCTCACCTGCTGGAGGCCTGGTGCCTCCTCCTACACACCCGCCCCCCCACCCGCCACTGCTTACCACTTAACACCTTAGTGAACTCATCCCTAAAATGGACGTAATAACACCTCCCTCCTTGGGTTATGGGGACATGACACAAATGAAATACTTAAATAAGTGCCTGACACATACATAGAGAGCCCTTCATATCCTATTGGTCCATCAGTTAGAAAGAATTCTGGGATGGCAGAGCAAGTACCTCCAAAATTCCACTCCTCCACAAAAGCAGTGAGAACACTGACCCAAAAAACTCCCCAAATCAACTTTTTCAGAACTCTGGATAGTAACTAAATGCTTACAACTACAGGCTTGTTTAGTCAAGAAAAATGGCGGACTCTCTGAAAGAACAGCAAACTTTGTGCAATTGTAACTTGCCCTCATCCTCCCTCCCTCTCTCCAGCTCTGTTACAGCCATGAAAACCCACAGCCTCACAGCTTCAGTAGCTGTGAGCATCAGCGTCCCAGCAGCCACTGGAGAGAGAAAAGTAGCCATTTCTCCAAAGAAGCCACACAAATAACCAAAAAGAAATGTTAGGGAAATACAAATCAAAGCCACAAGGAGATGTTACTTCACACACACTAGGATGGCTCAAATCAAAAAGACAGACACTAACAAGTGTTGGTGAAGATGTGGAGAAATTGCAAGGCTCATACATTGCTAGGGGAAACGTTAAGTGACAACAGCCACTTTGGAAAACAGTCTTGCAGTTCCTCAAAAATTTCAACCCCGGGGCTTCCCTGGTGGCGCAGTGGTTGAGAGTCCGCCTGCCGATGCAGGGGACGTGGGTTCGTTCCCCGGTCCGGGAGGATCCCACGTGCCGTGGAGCGGCTGGGCCCGTGAGCCATGGCCGCTGGACCTGTGTGTCTGGAGCCTGTGCTCCGCGGCAGGAGAGGCCACAGCAGTGAGAGGCCCGTGTACCGCAAAAAAAAAAAAAAAAAAAAATTTCAACCCAGAGTTACCATACAACCCAGCAATTCCATTCCTAGGTACATCCCCAAGAGAATGAAAAGCCTATATCCACACACAAACTTGCAGGTGAATGTTCACAGCAGCATTATTCATTGTAGCAAAAGTGGAAGTAATCCAAATGTCCATCAACTGAGGAATGGATCAGTGATGATATGTAGTAAACACATACCATGGAATATTATTCCACCATAAAAAGGTTCTGGCACCAACACAGGTGACAATATGGATGAGCCCTGAAAACATTATGCTCAGTAAGCCAGTCACAAAAGACCACATGCCGTATGATTCCATTTATATGAAATGTCTAGACTAGGCAAATCCGTAGAGACAGAAAGTAGATTAGCAGTTGCCTAAGGATGGGGGTTGGGGTGTGGAGCGCCTGCTAAGGAGTATAGGGTTTCTTCGCGGGGGTGATGAAAATATTCTGGAATTAGATAGTGGTGATGGTCACACAACTCTGAAAAGTCTACTAAAAACACTGCATTGTATGCCTTACAAGGGTGACCCTTATGGTATATGCAAATTATATCTCAAAAAAGCTGTTATTCAACAAATTCTACTAACATCTGGCCCAAAGCGCCATCATTTCGCCTCTGGACCATCGCCGGGGCCTCCTCAGGGCCTTTCTGCTGCCACTCTGCCCCCTTCAAGCCATGCTCCCCTCAGTGGACATAGCGGTTTTCTTAAAGTCAGAAATGTGAGCTTGTCTCTCCCGTTTAAACGCCCTCCACCTCTCGCTTCCGCACGCTGACACTTCTCTCTTGATTCTAGGTCTTAGCACGTGCTATTCCATGTCGGATGGGCTCTTCCCTACTCTCCCTGGCTAAGTCCTGTCCACTCTTCAGGACTCAGCCAAATGTCACCTCTTCCTCGAGGTCATCTAGAAATGCCCTGCCTGGAACCACTTGCCCACGACTCATAAATGTTTCTTCGTGTGATGTTCGTTGTACTTGTTCAGTGTCTGTTTCTCCCTGTGGCCAGAGGGGAGGTCTGGCGCGTCCACAGCTGTAACCTCAGCGTCTCCATTCGCGTCTGGCACGTCACATGTGCTCAATCAACACCTCTGAGTCAACAGCATCCCAGGCTTCAGCGCAACACAGGATCCTGCCTGGCAGAGGCTCCACTGTGTGACCTTGGGCAAGACACCACTCGCTCACCTGTGAGCACACCCTGGAGGGTTTCCTGGCAGGGCTGATACAAAAGTCTAAGTTAATTGGCGTCAGTAACCCCTGCGTGAAAATACATGGTTCAGCAAGAGCTTCTCTATATACAAGCTTTAGAGAAAAATAATCCCATCTCTCCTGCGGAGAGAGCTTGATACAATTAGCACCACTTTGCAGATGGGGAAAGTGAGGCTTAGCAAGGTGACATGTCTTGCTTGAAGTCGCACACAACCTGAAAGAGGTAGCACCTTTGCTTTATTTGTTCATTCACACATTCACTCAATAAATATATATTTATTATTCATGTACAAGGTGTTCTAGGCACTGGAGAATACAGTGGAGGAAGGTCAGGAACAAGCCTGACTCCACAGAGCTGACATTCTAGAAGGGAAGATAGGTAATGACTTCAGATTACGGTATATTCTGAGAAAGAAATACTATAGGGATCGAATCGGGTGGCAGAATGGGGATGGCTATTTTATTTCTGCTGGTCAGTGAAGGAGGAGACATTCTCCTGAGACCTGGGGAAGAACACCCCAGGCAGAGGGAAGAGCCGGTGCAAAGGCACACAGGGGGTGGGTATCCAAGAGCATCAGGGATGCTAGTCTGGCAGGGATGCAGGTGCAGCAAGGGGAGGGCTGGCAGGGCCGACCATGCAGAGCTTCGTAGGCAGTGATGAGGATCCGGGTCTGGCTGATGAGGGGGACAAACATGCTGGGCCATGGAACAGAATGTGCAAAGTGTGTGTTCTGTATAACATTAAACTCTCCAAGGGAGTCCCCGACCTGCACTCATTAAGGGTGAACGTGAGTTCTGTCCTGCACTTGGCTGGGCAGGATGTTTCCTTGGCTTATAACCTGGTGGAGGGACCCAGCCAGGACTACACGAGACAGCGCCCTCCAGAGCAGTTCAATTCTGAAAACAGAGGAAACTTCTCAACCAGGGCCTGTGCTGCAACAGGTTTCAGTGCTGATTGGGACATTCCGGAAAGGCATCTCCCAGAATATCTGGGAAAGGCTATGGAGGTGAAAATCAAAAGTTGGACTGTGAGGGATGCGAGATTTGTGGAAAGGAGGAGTGAGGTTGGCCCAGGCAGGGCTCACTACAAGGACAAATGTCAAGAGGTGGAAGGGAGCATGGCAAGCAGAGGAAGTGATGAGAAGGCCAGAGCTAGGAGGACGGCCTGGCGGGTCCTGGGACAGGACATTTGGTGGTAAAATTGGTTCATGATCATGAAGGACTCAAAGTATAAGCTGAGAAGTATTTGCTTGATCCTCAAAATTTCTCCTCACTCGGATGAGCCTCATAAATCATTTGTCCCTTGTATCAATAAGGGCAGATTCAGTCACATATAACAGAAAATCCCATATAACAGTGACTTCAACACAAGTATGTCTTTGTATTCTCTTACTTAAAGGAAGTTTGGGGACAAACAGTTCCATGGCTAATGTGGATGCACCATGAAGTCATCAGGGGCCACAGACCTTTCCTATTTCTGCTACACCGTGGATGGCTTCCATCTTCATGGCTACCTCATGGTCCAAAATGGCTACTGAGCACCAGCATAGTATCCACATTCCAGGTAGCCAGAAGGAGGAATGGGGTCAGGGCATAAAAAGCACACCTTCTGCATGAGTCTGTTCTCTACTCTGAAACCTCACACAAGACTTTTTCTGCTATGGCACTGGCCTTTTACTTCATCACATGACATCAGCTGGTGCAAGGGATCTGGGCAAAGTCTTCTGCCTTCTAGGGAGCCATGTGCCCAGCTAAACTTGGAGCTCTGTTTCCAAGGAATAAGAGGAGACTAGATATGGCGTGTACAACACAGTTCTTACCAGACCCCACATTTTGTCTCTTCCAAGATCTTTAAGGGAAATTAGCATCAATGCTCAGTGATGTCTGGAAACAGCCTTCCTTTGGCTAATTCACCATGAACTTCTATGCAGCAATTCATCAAGGTCCGTCTTTGGAGCTAAGAAAATGTACAACTCCTGCAGCTCCCTTGAGGACAGTGGATTCATGAGTTTAGTCTCCTCTTTATGAGGAGATGGGCTTTCTAACTGTCCTCACACGACATCTTCCACGACACCCCAGCGCAGAGTATCCCAGACATAGCTTCTGCTGAGTTCGCAATTCTTCCTTCTCCCCTTCCACAATATCCACGCTTTTAAAGGAATACTTTGAGGCCCCGTTTCCTTGGCCAACTCTGATGCTGGGGAAATCGGGAGAGAACGTCTTTCCCCTTTGGTGAGGGGTGGGAAGGCAGAGGGCTGGGGAGAGGTGGGCTGGGGACAGGGAAGATGACTGAGGTGGCAGCTGCTGGGTTTAGACACAATTTTCCCAGGATCCCTGATGCTGCGGAGGGAAATGCTGGGTGGGACAGACGCGTACGAACTCTTCACAAGCCAGGTTCACGCCCCGAACGGTAGCGTGGTTTTGACAAATATTTCATCAAATAAAGTAAGGTCCCAGAGGAAAAGATGTAATTACAGTTGCTGCATCCCTCTGTGTGTGCAGGCAGAAGCTTGATGCTATCTTGGAGCAGGACTTGCTCTCTTCTGGGAACTGGTGTTTCCCAGTTTGGGGCCTCATTGTTCCCTTGGCTGGAATGTTCGACGTCAAAGGCTAAGATTTTTACATTTCTCCTTTATTTCCCACATAGGGAGGACAGACTTCACCTTGGGTGTTTGCCATCAGCCCAGTGGGCCAGATACTGAGGAGACATGAGTGAGGAGAGCCCAGATGCTGGAGAGACGGTCTCCAAGTCCTTCAGAGGTTTTCCTCAAAAGGTTCAAGATCAAAGGCATTCGATTTGAGAGACCTTGCAATCGACCAGTAACAGACATGAGTTACCTCTGAAAAGGAGGGAAACTTGGACAGTGTAAGCAATAGCAGCCGTTTTATTGTAAGTGGTGTAAGGAGTTGTTCAGAGCCAGGCTGCCCGGGTTCAAACCCCCGCTCATGTTACTCTGAGCCTCAGTTTCCTCACCTGAAAGTAAAGCTAGTCCTAGGACGTACCTAGGTCGTTGGGTTGTTCTGAAGATTAAAGGGGCTATTAGTAATGTCAAGCCATTAGAATGGCATTTGGCATATGGCTCAAGCCTGGTGGCAGTTGCTGCTGGAATCATGAGTAGAGCCCCGATCTTTGGACATGGCCATGTTTTCAGAATAAAAAAACCCAAAACCACGGGTTAAAGGAGGATAGTGACAGGCCTAGGGTGGTGCCTATGGCTGGGACGGAGCTGTGGTTGGGGAGGGGCAGCTGGGTTACTTTTACTGCCAGACATAACCATGTTATGTCCCTGAGCCAATCACTGAAGCCTGGGCAATAGACTGCTCTGATTGGCCAGGGCTGGGTAATCTGGCCCTGCCCCAACTCAGGGAGTGGAGTCAGCCTCGCCAATCAATATGAATGACAGTGAAAGAGAGCCTGTTCCCCATAGAGAATCCGGCAATCATGGCAAGAAGGCGGGGACGTGGGTGCTGGGCAGAAAAGACAAGGAACCACTCTACTCACATCCTCTATGGAAACATTGGTCCTAGATCTGTGAGCAAACGCTGGGATACTTGGCCAAGAAAGGAGACCGTTTACCTGGGCTCTGAAATCCGTATTGGCATATCTGAGGTGAAGTGTGGAAGGAAACCGACCATCCTTTTGTGCAAATTGAGTCCTCAGACCAAAGCTTAGAGGCTGCGTGGAAGGAGGAACTTTCTAACAGTTAACACTGTCCCAAGGCCACCTTGCCAAGGGGGGAACTCTGTCCTTCTTAATGTTAAAACAGAGTTTTCAGGGATGTTGTGAACAGGGTTTGTCATCATAGGGCAGGCTCCTGCAGCGTTTCCTAAACATCTCTCGCAATTTTATCCTTTTCTCTGGATACTATCTGTACTATGATTTATTATTTTTTTTTTATTTGCATAAATTTATGTGTTTTACTTATATACACATATTTTAAAGAAATATAGAGTTGTCAGAGACTAGGGGTAGGGGGGAATGGGGAGTTACTGTCTAATGAGTGTGGAGTTTGTATTTTGAAAGATGGAAAAGTTCTGCAGATGGATGGTGGTGATTACTGCACAACAATGTGAGAACTTAATGCCACTGAACTGTACACCCAAAACTGGTTAAAATGGCAAATTTTACATATGTATATTTTGCCACAATTTTAAAAATTTTAACTCAAAACAGAAAAATAAACATACACACACAAATGTCACCGTCATAAAATGGAAAACCAGTATCCCGTCCTGAAAGTATCCAGAATAAAATAGTGAAAATAAAAGCAATTAAAACAAAATACTTATGTTAAATTCTAGCCTGATTCTTGACCTGAGGCGCCGACCTCTGAGCCTGAGGCACAAACCTCTGATTTTTCAAATGAATATTAGCCAGAGGTACAAGATTGATTAAAATATATTAGCACTAAACTTTGACTTTCTCCGTGCCAAAAATCAACAAAAGTGAAAGAAAATCGAGCCAGAAGAAACTTGCTGCAAATCAACTTTATTCTAGTGCAGTGTCTGCATAACCCCCTGGAGTCACCTTGCAACCCCCAGCAGCTTTCAGACATCTTCCCTCAACTTCCAAGGAGGAGGCCAACACTGGGAGAACTACGAGGGCAGTTTCGGGGTCTTTTTTTCCCCTGCTTCCCCTTTCCACCTTGAACCCAACAGCTCAGTGTTGATCTCTTTTCATCATGGACATTTGCATATACTTCAGATTATTTTATGCAAGAGATCTGTTGCTTTAAAAAATATGTTTGGAAACTACTGGTCTAGGGCTGGGTTGGTGCTTTCAACTTTAAGATACCAAGATTCATCTTAATTATGCTCCTTCTTTTTTTTTTTTTTTTTTTGGCTATGATATGTTTTTCAGACTAGGATTTCTCCTGCTGCAAATCCGCTTCCCTTTCTTCTTGTAATTAATCCTATTTTCCTTGGCCAGCCACCCCACCCCCACCCCCACTCTCTGTCCCTGTAGTTTGGCTGAGTCCAGGGCTGTGACCTGGCCTGGCCAATCAGAAATCTATATTCCACGACCACAGCGATTGGCTAAGATATGGTCATGTGACCCAATTAGAATTAATAAAAGCCAATTCTCAGCTCTCAGCTGGAGTAACTGCAACAGTGCTCTCTTTATTTTGCTGTTGCTGAGACCTTACCGTGTTGACCTGGAGTAGCTGGTGGCCCCCTTACTACAGGTGGACTACATCTGCCTAGATGCAGCCAACCCAGGTGAATGAAAGATGAAGAAAGAGCCGCATGGTCACAACTTCTGTATTCCTGGATCCAGCCACACCTAAAGCAAAAATCCCCCCTGCTTCAATCTGTGAGCCAACAAAACACTTGGTTTCTTGAATCCAACTTGAGTTCGAGTTTCTGGCATTTTCAGCCGAAGTATCCCGACTGATCCAAGATGCTCTTTCTCACGGACCCTTTCTTGAAACTATCTGATTACTACATGATCTCATAAACTGAAACTACAAAACATCAGACTAGGAAAGGACCCATCTTTTAGGTCTTTGGAGGGTAGATGTTTTTCTCTCCTTAGAATTCAAGCAAATAGGCCAGAGACTGCCGTGTGCTAGTGTCTTGACATCAGGCACTTTCTCTTCTTTATTACTTTAAAATCATCTGACGTAAAAGCCTCCGTGTTGGTCTATAAGACATATGAAGTGTGAGTCCTCAGGGCTGCCTGAGGTCTGAGGCCCATTCCCCGCTCAGCTCTGCCCTTTTGCAAAACACTGGTCATTTTGTCTCTGAAGATGTGATTCCATTGCTCACATATCTGGCTGCTGCCTCCAAAACCAATATTTTCATTTTGGCTTAAAAGCCCGTCTCAACGTAAACATCTGGGCTCCTGGATGTTGCTCAACCAGCTTTGACAGCTCTGTAGGTGTAGGGCTGGCTGCCAGCCAATCCAAATCTTTCTGCTTCTTTCTTTTAGTATAAACAGGGCCTCTGAAGAACTGTGGATTCATTGAATGAACAAATGAACTTGTTTACATAAAACATGCGGGCTGAAATTTCCACTGTGCTTCAGCATATAAGCTGAGTCTGTTTTCTGATGGGCCGGCACATTATGGAGGTTGTTTTCTTAGACGGGGATGTTGTCCTCCATATGTTGGCCTAATTATTCATCCCGGCTGGTGAGTTCAAGATTGGGGGTGCGGGGTGGGGACGCACAGGGAGGAGCAATATTAAATTCTGCTGTGTTGTTTCACAAAGAATGGACTTTTTTTTTAATAAATTAATTTTTTAAATTTATTTATTTATTTTTGGGTCTTCATTGCTGCGTGCGGGCTTTCTCTAGTTGCGGCGAGCGGGGGTTACTCTTCGCTGCGGTGCGCGGGCTTCTCATTGCGGCGGCTTCTCTTGTTGCGGAGCACGGGCTCTAGGCACACAGGCTTCAGTAGTTGCAGCACACAGGTTCAGTAGTTGTGGTGCACGGGCTTAGTAGTTGTGGCTCACGGGCTCTAGGGCGCAGGCTCAGTAGTTGTGGCACACGGGCTTAGCTGCTCCGTGGCATGTGGCATCTTCCCGGACCAGGGCTCGAACCCGTGTCCCCTGCATTGGCAGGCGGATTCCTAACCACTGCGCCACCAGGGAAGCCTGAAGAATGGACTTTTGAGCCTGGGAGACCCCTGCCCAGTTGTAAGAAAGTAAGAAATAGGAGGGGACTGAAATCACAGTGTTTTGTTTGTTTGTTTGTTTGTTTTAGTTTGGTTTTTTTTTTTTTTTTTTTTTGAGCCGACCACCCCCACTCGAACCTATAGTTTTTGTAAGCTCCCAGGTGAGTCTAATGCAGAGAAACCCGTGTCCCCTGCATCGGCAGGCGGACTCTCAACCACTGTGCCACCAGGGAAGCCCCGAAATCACAGTGTTTTATGGAAAGGCAGATTTTTCTGGGCAACTCTTCTGACCATCCACCCCAAATGTGTACCCCAAATCTACTGACTTACATTAATTTGTAGAAGGTAAAACCAGCATGAAGGTCACTCAGGACAGAGGCTGGGTGGGATGATGAATGAAGATTTTATGTTATTTGGGGAAAAATAAAGGTTGCTTTATACAGACTCTTGCATAGAGCCCAATGAATCATCTTTTGGTTAATGAAGAGGCCCCTCGCATCCCTCTACTTGCTGATGACAAATCACCCTAGGGGGAGGCCGAGGGTTTTCAGAAAATGGTTTGTGTGATGATGTAAAATCCAGAGATAGAACACACTGGTGGGGAAGGAATAGAGGGTGGTGTGGGCATGAAATGGCAGTAGCGGTTGGGGTGGCGTGGGAGGTCGGGGGAAGGAGGTGGCCATGGAAATATGCCCTTGGAGAGGCACTGGAGCATCTGTGGGAGGGACACGGTCTCACACGTGATGATCGCTGAGCTCGATGCTGGAAAGTCTCCTGATCCCCTCCCCTACTTTATGAATTATTTCTTTTGATCATGGGTTGATGGAGAGCTGGTTTGATCAATAATGGGAACCAGTAAAGTCTACTTATAAACTAAATAAATAAGTTCTCCTACAAGAGGCTAAATTTTATCATGATTTCTTTTGAATGGCCCATAAATCCATACCTCTGAGATATTACCTTCTGGGACACCAAAACGAAATCAGAGAGTTCTTTACACAGAGTTATCATTTCAGCTGAGAGCCTAGTATGCTCCTCCGGCAAGCCAGATAAGAACAACAGTGATAATAATTCTAATAAGAACAAATATTTAATGAGCCCTTTTATGCAAAGTGCTGTTCTTAGTATTTTATGTACTTTATCTCACAGTCATTAAAGCAACTCTATGAGATAGGACCATCATGAATTCTATTTTGCAGATAAGGAAACTGAGGCACAAGCAAATTTAGCACCTTGCTCAAGCTAATGCATGTAATAAACGATGGAGCTAGGATTTAAACACTGGTAGATATTAAAAGCCCTGAATGAGAGAGGGGGAAAAAAAAGGAGTGAGCGAAGGGTTCAAGTTTTTGTGGAATGAAGGGGAATGAGGGAATGGAGAGTAGTGGATGGGTGGTGATGGGTGGTGTAGACACATAGCAAGAGATTCAAGTAAGACATGCTTTTGAAACCAGAAGAAGGCAAGTGGTTACATTAAGGGCTGTGGAAACAAAGAGGGCATTGACCCTACCTCTTGGCCTGAATCATGAAAAAACAAACAAACAAAAGAATCCTCCAACTTGAGAGAGATGCCACGTCCTTGGAGAAAGTCAGATTTCAGTTAAGGCTGGTCAGTGATAGGACTGTTAGGAGAGTCCTCTGAAGATATTGGGGAGGGAGGGAGATTGTTGATCATACTGTTGATTCGAAGGTTATAGGAGGCAGAGAGGAGGATGGGTAAGGGAAAGGATCAGAGGAGGCAAAAATTAGGTGAGAAAGGAAAAAAAAATATTGATAGGGAGAAAAGAGTCAACATACGGATAAAAGAAATCCCTGGAGGAAAAACTGTAAAAAGAGAACAAAACGAATACTAGAAACCATAATTCAAGAAAAATTTCCTAGAACTAAAATAAAAAGGATTTGAAACTATTTATTGAAAGAGCAATACTGCATCCTGAGAACTGTGACCTCAAATGAACCACACCAAGTTCAAGTCAAATTACTGGACTTCGGAGAAAATGAAAACATAGAACTTTTGAACATGTGATTGAAATGTCCAGAGCGAAGCGTGAAATTATGGCCTGGTTGGATCCATCGGCTTAAATTGTTTCATTAGGACTGACCTTTCTGGTTTCTTTTCTCTCGTCTTTGTTTCCATCGTGTGGCTCCATGTGCCAGCCAATTTTCTCCATATGGCATCCCAAAGGATTTCTTAGCTTATATTATTACAGGATAAGCTCCCACATACAAAGAACGTCTCTTCATTTAACAAGCTCAATAACAGTTTAGGAATCGCATTTCAGTGGACTAACTTGGAGTTAATCCAGGTAGCGAATGAATCTGATGCTCTGATTGGCCAGGCATGGGTCACCTGCTCACACCTGGAGTCAGCCAGGAGATCCCAATGGGCTGAGAGAGGGAGACGGGTGTATTCCCAAGAAAAATACAAATTCTGTCTTAAAAGAAGGAGAAATGTATAAAGTGCAGGTTAAACAACTTCTGTTCACCAAAATTCTTAACCCAGTCTGCCAGGCCTATGGGTTTCAGTCCATAACCTGGGAGGAGGCTCCATGGGTGGTATTGGACAAAAGGATGGGTTGATGTGTGGCTGGAAATACGATTCCATCCACCACCTTGTTCTCCATAATAAAGAGTTTGTCTGATGTTTGTCCTGAGTTCCTGGGAGGGAACTTCCTGGTTAGTGAACACATCAGTGTGTCAGGAGGGTGATGTGTCCCGATTCCATGAAAAGAGGACATGGGGACTCTGGGTTTCAGACCCTCACAGCCCTCACCACCATGTGTCTTTTCATCTGGCTGGTCCTGATTTGTAGGCTTTATATTAAGACTGTAACCAGAAGTATGGCAAGTTCTGTGAGTCATTCTAGTAAATTATTGAACCTGCTTGGGTATGGGAACCCCTGGATTTGTAGCCAGTTTGTTAAAAGTGTGGGCTCCCTGGGGACCCCCAAACTTGCAGCTGGTATGTGAAGTGAGGGCGGCTTGTTGGGAGCACTGCCCTGAACTTGTGGATTCTCATGAACTCTGGGTGGTTAGTGTCAAAATCTTGTTGCAATATTGCACCATCCCTTCCTCCCTTCTTTCTCAGGGCACTTTAGGCTAGAACTTGGAAATGAATCCCCAGTCTTAGAAGACCACACAATGTGATCCATAATCCTATCGTTGTGGAAAGGCTCAGATGGGGAAGGACCATGCTGGCAGCAGGCACGGCCAGGATCAAGGCCACTTGATCTGTCCACTCCCTTCTTGGCACTCGGGTCATGCGAGAGCTCACGTTGACCATTGGTTCCCAGCTGCCCCTCCTCCTACCTGGCGAATGGGCAGTGAGATGGATGGGTGGGAGCTGCGCCCCCTTACCTCTCTACCTTTGCGGGAAACCGGAAGTAGACAGTGGCCAGAGGGGGAGGAAGGAGCCCGCGTGAGCTGCAGTCTCGCTTACCCTTCCCAGGGAGGTGGGAGACCACCGCTTGTTAAGCACCTGGGATACCTGGAAATGGATGACAGATTCTTCCTGAAACCACACTCTGGTCCCACATGTCAGGATTTGGGCTGACTTTGACATCCTCGTCTCACCTCTTCACCTCTCTTCTCTCCCTTGTTGATTTTTTTCCTGGGCTCTGCCCCAGTTATAAAGAGGAGGCAGTAAATGGCCATCTAGTTTATCAGGGCAATAAAAGGTATCGGGTTTCACGACCAAAGGACTCCTCTGGAATAACCATTGTGCACCTAAACTCACCTCCCTTGCACTGTCTTTTTGGAATCTAAGTATGGTGAATAGGACACAGGAGGACACAGATTCCCTGATCAGCCTTGAGTTACTCTCGCTTAGGCATAAGAGGAGACCATGCTTCACATATTCACTGGTACATCAACCAGTATACAGAGCATTGTAACTAATCTACAACATGCCCATGAATCCAAATACTGGACACTCTGTCCTGGAAATTCCTCTGACTGGGACTTCTCCCAATAACCCAGACCCTTTTCCATCGAGCAATTCAAAGGCAGATGTGTGAGGGTGCTACTGACCCATGTTGGCTTTCACGGGATGGAAACCTATTTGGCTCTATCTCCGGTAAATATGCTTCAAAATACTTGCTCTTCAGTGGGTTAACTGTTTTCTCCTGACCACACTGAAGCTGGCAGCCAGGGATGGAGAGTTAATCTTAACACTCATTTTCGCAGGAAAGAAAGTAATCCAGCGTCATGTAGCCAGAAGTGTGGGGTTGCCAGGCTGGGACCTGGTGAGGAGTGGGCCAGACTGGAGTTGGTTTAAGAGCCACAGAGAGGGCAAAGTGTTGGCCCTTCATACAAGAGAAGGCGAGAATTACCCTGGCCTCTCCTTTCCTCCAGCCTCCAGTCCCCAGGCAATGCTTTTGATTGGCCAAACCTGGTCCAAAGCCCGATAACAAGGGAGCCTGGGGAAGCAGGGGTCAGGCTCCCTGTGACACAGAGCAGAGCCGGGGAATGGCAGGCAGTGACCCGCACAGAGAAAGCCGGAGACCGTTGAAACAATAGGCCTTCCTAGAAGCTGGGCCCCAAGGGCAGGCCTCTCAGTGTGCACTTCTGAATCCTACTAGTGTGATCCAATTCTCCCAGGAGCCCTTCAGTATCACTCTTTAGAAGAGGATTTTTTTTTCTTCTGGCTCTTGGCATTGTTGTTATACAAAAAATATATAGCCAGCTACCCCAGTGTGTGCGTTTCTCTGTCACTCTCTCCTTGGCTCTCTCCTTCAGCAATCAATACATCTTTGGGCCTCATAGTAAGTATTTCTTAAGCACCTTCTAACGGCTGGGGACAGTGCTAGACTCTGGGAAATACAAATATGGAAACAGCAGCGTCTCCTTCTCCCTGGAATCCACCATCCAGTCAGGAAAATGAATAGTTAAGATGCAGATTGAGGGTATCATAGGGACAAGACGCTTTGAGGAGTCTCCAGAGAGGGACACACTTCTCTCTGCCTCATACAGTCAGGGAACGATGCACAGAGACAGATGAGACAGATGGGTGCTCTTGGGTTGCGTGTCCACCGTATCTTCCCTTTCTCACCTCTTTCTGAAAGAACATCAGAACTTTATGGTTGGAAGCACGGACTCAGGAGACAGCCTCTCTTTTCAATTCCTGGCTCCCCAACTAGCTGTGTGACCTCTGGAAAATGACCTCAGGGAAATACCAACCTCTTCCCAGCCTCAGTTTCTCCATGTACACAATGGGGATAATAATAGTACTTACCTTATAAGGTTGGTGTGATAACCAGATCAGGGTAGTCAGGGTAACTAACTAACTGCTGTATCATATAACCCTCTAAATCTAGGGTGGCCAGATTTCATTTTGTCTAGGACTTTGAGGGGTTCCCCAGGATACAGGACTTTCATTGTTAAAACCAGCACGATTCCGAGCAAACTGGAACAGATGGCTGTCCTGCTTAATCTCAATGACTAACATAATAGAAGTCTGTTTTTTTTTCTAGCTCACGTGGGTGTTGGGTGGCTGCCCTCCATGGGGTGATTCAGGGACGCAGGCTCCCACCTTTTGGCTCCACCAAGACAAACAGCAGGTTGCCCTGGAGGGCTCTCTGGTCCAGCCACATGTGATTGGTCAAATCTAAATCACATGCCACAGCTGACCGCAAGGGAGACTGGGAAATGTAGTTCTTGTTTGCCAGGAGGGAGAGGAAGCTGCTTCAATGAGGACATGCTAGTCTCTGCCTCTCGAGAGTAAATGAGTTGAGGGAAGCAAGGGTTTTAGAGCGAAGATGACCGGTATGTGTAATGCCGTATATGCATTATTATCTGTGGTGTTATCATTACTCCTCCTCATATCCGCCTACTCAGAGAGGCCTTCCCTGACCACCCCGGCAAAGCAACCCCTCCACTTCCCCAGCACTCTCTGCCTGACAACACGAATTTCTTATTTACTTACTGTTTTTCCTGTTTACTACCCGTCACCCCTCTCCAAGTAGAATAGGAGTCCCACTAGAGCCGGGGCACTAGACATCTCCTATGACCTGGGCCCAGCTCAGGAAATATATCTACTGAAGGAATACAGGGTAAAGCGTGGGCTGAGCCTTTCACGCAGAAACCCCTCTTTCTCCGCATTGCTCAGTCTGTCCGGTTTCGCGGAGTCCTCAGTCTCCTCGAACCCCCTTGGCCCCGCCTCTCCCTCCTTCCTGGTCTCACGTCCAGCCTCCATTTCCCGGGAGCACTCATTCCCCAGGGCACCCATCCTGCCCCCGCTCCAGCCTCTTGCAGCTGTTTCTCTGGAAACCGCCTCCTCAGTACTTTATTCCCGCCCACAACCCACACCCCTCTTTTGAAGAGCAACGTTTGTTTTGGTACAAATGTAATTAACGCACAGTCAGTAAACACCTTATGTCACAAATTGTACCAAACTCCTCATTATTAGACTCTGCAGTTGGCTTCTGGGTACAAAATATTTATGTATGGTTTCCATGGCATATGGCCCAAGAGGGAAGAGTAACATGGATGGGGCTGCTGACATTTCTCCCAGGATGTCCCCTTCTCTGCTGCCTCTGGGGTTGCCAGCACACACACACCCCCTCCCTGTTTAGAGGGCCTGTGGGGTTTGGGATGAGGCCCCTGGGTGGCCCTCCCCAGAGACCGGGCCAGGATATGAGAGATTTCAGGGATGTGTCTGGAGGGACAAAGCTGTGCAGAGGGTGCAGTAGCCTTGCAGAGCTCTATGTGCCTGGGGAATTATCCTGGTGCAATTCATAGACTCCAAGAAGAGGAGGGGTCCCAGGCTCCCCACCAGCCCCACCTTTTATTTGACAGATGAGGAAATAGCTGGTGGGGCTGAACAGACAATCTGAGCTCAAATCCCAAGACCTTTTTATTTTGCCTTAATTTTTCCATCTGAGAAATGGCGACAATAATAGAACCAACCTCACAGAGTTGGTGTAATAATATAATCACTTGATGTGTTTAAAATACCTGGAAAACCTCCTAGCATGTAGAAAGTGCTGAGTGTTATACTATTGTTAAAATCAATAGCCATATGCTCTGAAAAAACAGGAGATGGAAACACGTACCAGCTGCTCTTCTGTGATTTAGATCGTGAACCTCCCACTCACCTCTTTATGTATGAGTCTAGTCTTTAAAAATACAAGGCTGTTTCCTTCATCAGGGCCCCTGAATGCAAGCAATTGCAAGTGCATACAAAAAACCCAGGCCTGCTGCAGTTGATGGATGATTTAGGTGTATTCTGTGTTTTTAACTACACCTGGTTTCTGCCCTGTACTTGGTCTTTAGTCAAATACACAGTCCCCTCCCCAAAACCCTCTCCCTTAGATTCTACTCCTACTGAGAGTGCCTGCAGGCTGCTCCAGCCCCCAGGCCCAGTGCTGATGTCTTAGGAAGGAGGAAGGAAGAGCAGAGGTGGCAGGGGACAGGAGATAGGGAAGGAATTGGGCATTTGATGGAGAAACGTGGTCCTTTTCTGGAAGCAGCTGAAATGGGGTTGCTTTCCAAGTTGTGCTCTGAGGCAGCCCTGAGCCGAGGGGCTGTTCTGTGTCTTATCTTCTTTCCATCCTTTTCAAGTGGCCTCTCCTTCCTCCCTCTTTACTCCTTGTATCCCATTCAGAGGAGTCCCACGCACTAGCACATGCACCGGCTGAGCCTGCTCCTGCGTTTCCTTGGGGCTGGTCATGAAGCCGCCCCTGCCCCGTAACGCATCACTCTGCAACTGCCTCCCTCTGTCCTGGCTTCCCTTCCCGCTGTCTTCACCCTCTATACCTGGCTTTGTACTTCTGAAATAAAGGGACCACATTTTAATCCCAGCCTCTGTTTTCTAGAGGTCCCAGACCAAGGCACACCTTCTTTGCAGCCTCCTCAGCAAACTGGGGGTGGGCAAGTTCCCTAAATCTGCCCAAACCTAAGTGGATGATGCTTTGAAGCTAGGAAGCTACCAGGTTGTACAGATCAACAGCCTGACGCACTGCATGTCTGGCCTTGGCAGAGATCCCAGATGGTGTCTAATGAACTTTGCCCAGGATGCTCTGAAACACAGCTGTGGGTCCAGATCCTGGGTTGGCTTATTACATTGTGCTGAGATCACCTGACATCCACAGAAAGGCGTGTTTCTTCTCTCCTGTCTTCTCCTGAGTTTGGTCTTGGAGTCTGTGGAATCGCTCCATCCTCTTGGTGAGCAGACCTTTCCTGGTTCCATCTACTCAGCCAACACGGTGTGTATCACAGACACAGACCCCACCCTTAAGATGAACAGTGAGTGTTTTGGAGACAGAACCCTCAGCTTTATCTCAGAAGTCATCTCAGGCTCTGCTGGCACACAGGGGCTGCCCCTTTTTCTGGATCCTTCAGGGCGCAATGAGGATTATGTCCTAAAGACTGGGTATATGGTAAAAATGGTGCATGGCTTAAATTATCCTTGAAAACCCTTCGATACGCACAGAGAATTGTCAGAGCTGGCGCATGCTCAGAAGGACCTTGCACTTGGTCTTTAGTACCCTGCAGTCGCTGTCTTGAAATTCTTAATCATTTGATCTTTGAACTTGTGTTTTGTAAGTAAAGTCCAGTGGAACGATGGCGCATGCTCGAAGCCTCAGCTTCTGAGCTCTTGGGCAGCACTGCCCCCTCACTGACCTGGACAGGTCCTCAGCTGTGTGCTTCCCTGTCGCCTGGTGCCCCAGGCCCCCCACGCTACAGCCCCTGCTACCAGGCTGGAAGAGCCAGGGTGGTGCATCCACTTCATGGCATCACAGGGAGGGACATGGGCTACCCCCGCCCCAGGCTGACAGCTAGAATTTCCCTGTGTCTTTTCAGTGACTGAGCCATTCTTTTTTTTTTTTTTTTTTTTCCCTGAGCCATTTTGAACTGGGTTTATACAGCTTCAAACCAAAAGATTCTCCTGGGCTCTTTAAGCAGCCAGCACTTTGCCCATATACCGCCTTAGCCCCAACATCGAAGTCACATTGTAGGAAATGATTTGAGAAACTTCTTCCAGCAGGTGGCAACAGCTGATACACATGTTCGTAGAGCATTGCCAGGAGTGTAGAAAGTCAAAGAGGGGGGCTTCCCTGGTGGCGCAGTGGCTAAGAATCCACCTGCCAATGCAGGGGACATGGGTTCGAGCCCTGGTCCGGGAAGATCCCACATGCGGGGGAGAAATTAAGCCCGTGCGCCACAACTACTGAGCCTGCTCTCTAGAGCCCGCGAGCCACAACTACTGAGCCTGCTCTCTAGAGCCCGCGAGCCACAACTACTGAGCCCACGCGCCTAGAGCCCGTGCTCCGCAGCAAGAGAAGCCACCGCAATGAGAAGCCCATGCATTGCAACGAAGAGTAGCCCCCGCTCTCTGCAGCTAGAGAAAGCCCGCGCGAAGCAACGAAGACCCAACACAGCCAAAAATAAATAAAAGAAATAAAAGAAATAAAAGAAAGTCAAAGAGAGGGATCTTAAAGATGTTGGGGAGATCCACATAATTTCTCAAGATCAGTAAATGAATACTCAGAGAAGGCAAGGGACTTGCCCAGGGTCACACAGCAAATGAGGGCAAGAAGCTTGGTGATCTGACTCATGTTCTCATATGGCTACAGAGTCACCTCAGACATGCACTTGACCCCCCAACCCCACCCCCAATTTCAATATGATCTCTTGCTGTGCTATCTCTCTCTGTTTCTGTTATCGCTATCTCTGTTTCTCTGGCTCTGTCTATCTCAGTCTCTCTGTCTATCTCACAGTCTGTCCCTTTGTGTCTCTCTCTTTCTCCTTCAAATACACCATCCCATGATGAACGGACAAACAAAATATGGCCTATCCATGCGACGCAATATTATTTGGCCATAGAAAAGAATAAAGTACTGATGCATGCTACAGCATGGAAGAGCCTTAAAAACATTGTGTGAAGTGAAAGTAGCCAATCACAACAGGTCATGTCTTGTATGATTCCATTTATGTGAATGGTCCAGAGCAGGCACATCCATAGACACAAGTGGATTAGTGGTTGCCTGGGGCTGGGAGGAGGGAGGCATGGGGAGTGACTTCTCGTGGGTATGAGGCTTGTTTAGGGAATGATGAAAATGTTCCAGAATCAGATAGAGGGTTGCTCAACTTTGTGAACCTACTAAAGTCACTAAGGCTGGTGCATAGGACGTGCACCCCTGAGGCGGGAGAGAGGACTGTTTTTCAAGGGTGAATTTTGTGGTGTGTGGATTATACCTCAGTAAAGCGATTATGAAAACCGCCGTCATGTGACTTTGCACATTTATACCATTACACACGTAAAGCGGCCGCACAGGTGAAACGCATACACCCGGGGCACTGCTCCAGGTTGGTGACAGGGTTTTCATGGCTGATTTTGACTCTAGCGATTTCCGCTTAAGGTCAGCTTTAAGAGATCACGCCCCAGGTACAAAGCGCAGCTCCTGGCTCGACGGCGATGGCCAGAAGAGAGCAGAGGGTCCTAAACTTTACAAATAAAGACTGCTGCGGGCTTCCCTGGTGGCGCAGTGGTTGAGAGTCCACCTGCCGATGCAGGGGACACGAGTTCGTGCCCCGGTCTGGGAAGATCCCACATGCCGCGGAGCGGCTGGGCCCGTGAGCCATGGCCGCTGAGCCTGCGCGTCCGGAGCCCCGCAACGGGAGAGACCACAGCGGTGAGAGGCCCGCGTACCGCAAAAAAAAATAAACACTGTTACTCCATTCTGGGTGGACCCTGGGTCCTGGAGGCTCTGAGCAAGGCTTGCTTTCTCTTTTTTCAAAAGAGAGACCAGCATTTGTTGGTGTTAAAGCCTCCCTAGGACCAACCTGAAACTTTCTCCTTGAGAAAATCACAAGGTTGAAAATGAACTTGAAAGGGACCAGTTCTGGATGGAATACAGTGTTATCCAAATGCTGTTTCTCAGAGCCGTGCCTTGAGTACAGTGGATTCCTCTCAGCTGCGCATCCACCTCAGGCCACTTCTTGGATGCTTCCCACTAGAGGAAGCAGACCAGCTCAGGGGCTGCCCCCGAGTCCCCGGGCCCAGGATGAGCCTGGAACGAGGCTCAGACCCTGCTTTTCCCGGCCTGTTCCATCCCACACTGCTCGATGTCTGCAACCTTACTGAGCTGAGTGCAATTCTGCCCCTTAGATACAGTTTTTCCTACGACAGGACCATCCCCTAAAGGCAGTCGATGCCTTCATTTGGGACCCAGCTAAAGAAAAATGATGCCTCACCCCAACGCTGGAGGGAAATACTGCCTTACACCTGCCCAGAAATGGTACATCTGGATACACCAAACTCTATGGGCAACCTTGACCCTGCACCGTTTTTGTCTCGCACACCATCCTCAGAACTTCCTGACTATGCCTGGGAGGTCCCGAGGGAGGTGTGGGACCCCAGGATGGCTTCGATTCTGGCTAACAGCTGTGGAGCACTCCCCATGAGCCTGCGACATTCCAAGTGCCCTGCCTGCGCTGTCATTGATCATTGATCCTTACTACAACCCGATGAGGTCAATGCTGTTACCCACATTTCACACACAAGGAAACCGAGGCACAGGGAAGCTGATTAAATCCCCTGAGATAACACGGCAAGAGAGATGACACAGGATGTGAATTCCAGGGCCCCCTACTCTTAGCCATTTTAAGTCACGGCCTCCAAGGGGTGTGGCTGGTGTGCTAGGCCACCCCCAACCAGGGCAGAAAGAAGTCACGTCCAAGTGTGAACGGTCCCTGATTATGGGGAGTGACTGGAACTCCTGCACGCGGCTGGGGCCTGTATACCCTGGCACCAGCCTTTCCCAGGGCAGTTTGGCATTGTCGAATAGCAATGAAGATGCAAAGACCTGATGGCCGGCCATTGCGTTCTTGGTGTATCCTCAACGGAAGTGCATTTCACATGTGCAGCAGGAGGTGTGTCCAAGGACATCCACCCCAGCGGCACTGGGAATAGCCCTGGTTGTCATAACCACCCAGGTGTCCCTCCTCAGTGGAATGAATAAATGCGACACGATGCACTCACTCAAAGGCATACATACCATCAAGAGTAAAAGGAGGGATGCAATTACGTGCATCCCACCACTGAGCAAAAGAAGCCAGGCACCAAAGACTCTATCATGAATAATCCCACTCATATTACATCCAAAAGCTGGCAACACTAAACTGTAGTGTTTGTCTAGGCAAGCAGGGTAAGGCAGTGTGAAAACACAGAAAAAGAAGGAAGCTATTACCCGAAGTCAGAACAGTGATGACTTTTAAGAATTGAGGAGGCCGTGATGGGGCCAGGAGACAGAGAAAGCTTCTGGGAGGCTTGATATAGTGAGGGAAGGGGCACCTGAATGGTCTCTTCATAATAATCTGTTAATAATAATAAATGTTATGCACTTTTCTGGATTTTTAAAAAATAATGGTTCCACCAACTCAGTGGTGGGTGCTTCCACTTTTACCTTGATCCTTAATTTCCCACGAACACGTTTCCGTATAACCTCACGCTCTACCTACAGATAAAAGCAAATGGCTTTGTGCCACTTTGTTGGTGATTGCAGGTTTGTCTGTCCCACCTTGAATTCCCAAGCGCTGTGGCTTGCAAAGAGAAGGGCATTCCAGTCTGTGCCAAGCAACCCTGGCAGAATGGCTGGTGAGCGCAGGGGCACAAAGGGAGCTTGGTCTTGTTTTCTCAGGGGTGCCCTACCCCCAGAGCCAGCTCTCCAGCCTCAGTTCTCAAACACGATGTTTGCTGCTTTGTAAACAAAAAACCAGGGCTATGACAACTTGCTCCGAACCCTCGGGGATGCCACACTCCTGCAACTCCAGCCAAAACTGCTCTCGAAACATCCCTCCAGCTCCCCAGCGGTCTCCACCCGCCCTCAGAATGAGAAAACAAAATCATTTTCTTTTCAGTGTCCAATGGTGAGCCAGGAGAAATGCACTGTTTGTTTGGACTTGCAGTGCTTTGGGGTTTCGTTTTGTTTGCTTACTTATTTACACTTCTTTCTGGTCTGAGGTTGAGACCAGGTTTTAGTCCTGATGGCTTGTGTGTGACTTGGGTGGCTGTCCTGTTGTAAAACAGCTTGGTACCCTGGCCCTGTGGAGGGAACCACAGTGCGGCCGGTGCTGCTTTGCAAGGAGCATTTCTGTTTCTGGTTGGCAGCCACATTCTTTTTGGTTTACTTTCACCTGCTTCTCCCAAGGCTCTTACTGGGATAGGATTAGCAGCCTGAAGCAAATAAACAAAAACAACAGCTGACCTTGCTTGGTGCCCACTATGTGCCAAGCACCACTCCATTGCATATTATGGCCCATTTAATCCCCACACTTCCCTCTATGGGAGGGGCATTGACTATCATGCCCATTTTATAAATGAGGCCACTGAGGCACAGAGAGGTTAAGCAACTTGCCCAAGGTCACACAGCTACTCCCTGGCAGAGCTGGGGTTTGAACCCTGATGGTCTGGCTCCAGGGCTTTGCTCTAACTGTAGCTTCCTTCCACTCTGCTGGAGAGATCGTCTTCCTATCCCAGAGTCAGGGCTAGCGAGTAGTTTTGTTTGCTTACTTATTTACACTTCTTTCTGGTCTGAGGTTGAGACCAGGTTTTAGTCCTGATGGCTTGTGTGTGACTTGGGTGGCTGTCCTGTTGTAAAACAGCTTGGTACCCTGGCCCTGTGGAGGGAACCACAGTGCGGCCGGTGCTGCTTTGCAAGGAGCATTTCTGTTTCTGGTTGGCAGCCACATTCTTTTTGGTTTACTTTCACCTGCTTCTCCCAAGGCTCTTACTGGGATAGGATTAGCAGCCTGAAGCAAATAAACAAAAACAACAGCTGACCTTGCTTGGTGCCCACTATGTGCCAAGCACCACTCCATTGCATATTATGGCCCATTTAATCCCCACACTTCCCTCTATGGGAGGGGCATTGACTATCATGCCCATTTTATAAATGAGGCCACTGAGGCACAGAGAGGTTAAGCAACTTGCCCAAGGTCACACAGCTACTCCCTGGCAGAGCTGGGGTTTGAACCCTGATGGTCTGGCTCCAGGGCTTTGCTCTAACTGTAGCTTCCTTCCACTCTGCTGGAGAGATCGTCTTCCTATCCCAGAGTCAGGGCATAGCGAGTAGGGAAAGCCCAGCCCCAGGAGAGATGCTCTGGGAGTTACATCTGCAGAGGCCATTGCTGCCCAGGAGACTGTCACCTTCACATGGGACCTGTCACTGTGGAGAACCAACTCCTCCTAAAAGGCCCCGCCCACCAGGACACCAGGACGCCAGGACTTGTGTTTCATGGCAGGAGAGTCAGGTTATGTCCCATCACCTGCTGCTGATTACACACCAGGCACAGTGCTGGGTTCTCCATGCAGCCATGCACAGGACCAAGTATAATATTTGCACCAGAAGAGCCACCCTTTTGGGGGCAAAGGGCAGAAACTCCAGAATGGGACTTATTCCCCCAAGATGTGGCAGTACTTCACTTAAAAAAAATCAAAGCAAAATCCAGCCCTGCCCTTACCTGCTCTGGCAGGAAATTGAATCGCTCTCATTTTGGGAGCTTCTCACCCACTGTGGTTTAGAGCAGACTCGGGGGCTGACCTAACGTAAGAAAACCGCAAAAGGGCCCCTTGTGTGGAGGCAGGAATGGCTGGGCTGTGTCTCTGGAGCCCGTCACGTGAGTCAAGCCCCAGTTCTGTCACTTAGCATCTGTGTGGCTTTGGGAAAGTTATCCCCCTCACTCTCTGCCTCAGTTTCTTCATGTGTTAAAGGGGAATAATCATAGTCCCTACTCATTGGGTTATCTTGATGATTAAATCTCATAATATGTAGGAAATACTGAGGACGTTGCTTGGCATATAGTAAGCACTCCGTAAATGTCAGCTAGGATGATAGTAATAATAGTTGTTATGAGAGTCGTTCCCCCTGCTCTCCATGGCCTCTGTCAAGGTCGTGCTCCGAAGCTCTGCTGGGCGGCAGAGATACCCTTGCACTAAGCGTCAGCTCCTGCACAGCTTCCGGAAGTGCCTCTGGAGTGTCCCAAGGCTGTGAGTCAATCTCCCTCAGGCTGGCCTTGTCTGCACAGTGGGACAGGGCTGTCATCACCTGTAGCTCTCCCAGGCAGCTTCATGGCAGTTGAGCAGGGCTTTGCTTCCTAACCTATTATTGGTGTTACAAAACCACTGAATCTGGTTTATTGCATCCAGACCCCTGGCGGTATCGGTCACTGCCACAGCTAATGGTAGCCCCTGCAGACCATTAGCTGACCTTGGCTTTTCTTCTGCTGATTAAGGGCCCCGTCTGCCACAGGCTGACGGGACTTCACGGCCCCTGTCCCATTGCTCAGCACCTGGGTGGGAGCAGAGCTCCGGGGCAGCTCTGGTGTACTTTTGAGGAGCCAGGCAGGTCTCAGGAAAGGGGGGGTACAGGAGCACAGTGGGAGGCCCAGGCACAGGAAGTCCTTTTCCTTCATTTCCCAGAGGAACAAAAATGCCTGTGCTAGAAGGATCTCAGAATTCGCTGATCTGGTCCTCCCTGGGTCTTAAACTTGGTCGGCATTTGAGTTTGCTGGATTAGGGAGGGCTTCATGGAGGAGGTGGCCAGTGAAACTGTAGGTAATTAGTCCAATCTGTTTCACCTGCCTTCAGTAATCAGGGTCATCTACAGAAGACTTGCATGTCCTCCAAGGGGCGCATAGCCTAATTGAAATGTTTCACTGAGGTGTTTTCCAGGAACTTGGAGTCAGCTGTGTCTTGAGCTGAGCTGAGCTGCTTAAGATTGGATGGGACCACCGACCCTCCAACTGCGCATGCACTAGTATCTGCTTGGTGATCTTCTGAATGTGCAGAGAGGCCTGTAGCTTAGTCACACGTGCAGAACAATGATGACTGCACCTTTTTCCAATCACCTTTCCCCACACTCCCCGCACCTTGGACAGCCCTGCTTCTTTATTCCTTATCCCATAAATACCCAGAGCCCCTCGCCTTTGGGGAGGCAGATCTGAGCCACGTTTTTCCATCTACTTGCTTGGCTGCCTTTCCAATTAAACCCTCTCTTTGCCACAAACCTCGGCGTCTCAGCGTTTTGACTTGCTGTGCATCAGGCCAAACGGACCTGGTTAAGTAACACCAGGAAGCTTGTCCTTGAAAGATTCACTGTTGGGCTTTAAGAGAGATGGAAGACTCAAGGAAAGCATCCCAGGCCCAGGCTGGGGACGCGGGTAGAGGGCAGGACCTGCAGTGGGGCAGGCATGGACCACATCACAAGGGGCTTCAATACCAGGCTAGAGACGGTAACTTTTTACTTTTCTCCTTAACTGTGGGATCAGTGCTGCACATCCAGCTTCTGCCAAGGCCAGGCGGCAGCCCTAAGCAGGGAGCGCCTAACCCTGAGGGACCACACACGCCCCAGAAAGAGGCTGCTGCCAGTGTTTTTTCAGTCACTACCCAGGGATGCCAGCCAGGCGTTGCCGGGCCCTTTGTCTTTGCAAGGGAAGTCGGAGATCTAGATGTTTATGAGAACACAAAACTTGGGCCGACTGGCAGCCACGTGGGGCAGGGGGGCTTCTGCCCGGGCAGCTGGAGCAGTAGGAGACTGTCAGCAAGGAGTGGAGGGGCTTGGGGTCCTCAGCACACTCACGCCTGGCCTGGGTCGAATCCCTCAGCCAATGTCTGCGAGGACTCGGGGGTGCAGCTTGGAGCAGCAGGGCCCGTGGCTTCCTGGAGGCATCTGGTTTCCAGCAGCCTCTCTGCATGGGGCCCGCGGCATCTGGAACAACTTAGGAGCCCCCATTCCCGCATCTCTGAGAGCCCGGGAGTCAGAGAGACTGTTCAGCCTTGTCTGTGACCGGGGTGGGCCAGGAGAGAAGGGCTGAGTCCTTCAAAGCATGGGGGCTCTGCTCTGCCCTTCGGCCTCTCTGACAGCTCTGCCCAGGCGAGAGCTGCTCTGGCTACAGCCCAGGCACCCCCGTGGGTCCCCCCGGGGGTGCATACATTAGCATCTATTATTTAATCAAGACTAAATCCACACAGCCTGCCCTTCCCTGGGGAAAGGGAATAGAACGGAGATGTCACTGGAGGACTTCTCTGGCTTAGAAATCTCAGAGATCTGGAGCGCTGGGCTTTGAGTGGATAGAAGGACAAAATGCCAAGGAGTGGGCAAGGGGGTGGACGTGGGATGGTGCAAGCCAGGGTCCTCTGCAGGGACCAGGAGATCCCTGGATTGAAACTCAGCAGGTTTAAGCGCAGCCTCCCTGTCTCCTGTTCTCTCTCTGAAGGGATTGGATATTCTCTCTGGGAGAGAGTGAGGGGGCAGGAACATGGGGACACTTGAAGGCTGGCCAGGCCTCCTCGGGGATGGTGATGGGGGTTGCAGATCACAAGCCTGCGGGGCTTTACTCCGGGTGGTTGGAGTGGGAGCATCAAGGAGGAAGAGTCCCAGGGCCAAAGCCAGGTTGGAGTCGCCCAGTGTGGGCAGCAGAAGAGATGGTCCCTGGTGTTCTCTAGACCCCGTGATGGTGGCCCAAATCAGGCCACAGCAGGACCAAGGAGAGTGTCAGGAAGACTGGGGAGAGAAACAGGACAAAACCAGGGATGCTCCACGGTGGCCTGTAGGCAGGCAGGTGGGTGGGAATCATGAGAGTGGGTGTCCAAGCAGGCGGCCTGGCTCAGAGTGTGGATGCGTGTGATAGGAACACCCAGCACCACCGAGAACCAAGTGTGCTCGGAACTCTGGTTAAGTGCTTGATGGGAACCAATGCCTTCACTTCTCTCCAGATCCTCCTAGCTGGGTGGCTCATCACGCCCAGATGAGGTCGTTGAGAAAGCAGTTTATCCAACAACTCGAAGCCCCTAGTGATGGAACTAGGGTGGCCCAGGCTCTCCCCACTCAGGCTTCCTCGGGTCAGCTCAGCCTGGCATGGCCTTTTCAAAGACAAACCTCCCACGGTCTGAAAGAGCCCTTCACAAAGAAGGGGGTTGAGAGGGAACGTGGCAAACACCACGCCTGGACGGACTTGTGAGTGTCCTCAGCATAGGTGGGACCAGGAAAGCAGGACCCAAGCTCCCAGGGCAAGTTTCAGGGGAATCTCTGTGCCCTTACTGAAGACAGCATCGTTCCAATGAACAAGCTACAACTCACTGCACACAAACACCCACCCACATGCGTGGCCTCATCCATCAGCAAGCACACAAACGCACCCACTTGTCACCCAAAGCATGCGAACACAAGCACATCCCCAATTATTCTTTCTAAACATAAATACATGCTTTTTGCTCATATGTTGCAATTCATTGAACATCTCCTGAGCTCTGGATGCTTCTTTGTAAGGCAGCCTATCAGATGCCCTGGTGAGCCAGGAAGGAGCAACCAGCCATGTGTAGGGGGCCAGGGAAGGTTGCCAGGGAGAGCAGAGTTATGCCCGGTCTTGAGGGAAGAAAAGGAATTTGCCTGGAAAGTTGGGGAGACCAGTGATTCATTCATTCGTTTTGGCTTTAAGTTATACCTTTGTTTGTGAATGATCAGTTTCCTCCATAGAATAGAAGCTCTAGGATTTGTTTTTTGCTCATTGTTTTGTCTCCAGTGTCTTGAACAGGATCTGACATATATCAATCTCTTAATAAATTCTCTTGCATGAATGAACTCATCCTCCCTGAAGGATTCTGATGAGGGCGACTTGGCTCCTATTTGATGTGATGGGTTGTTTCAAAATGTTCACAAAGAAGGAGATTTCTGCCCCCTTACAAAGAAGAGGATGAAATTAGTGGGGCTTTTACCTGGAGAGAGTGGCTTGGAATGAGTTAGGCAGAGCCGAGGTTCGAAAACCTGCTTGTACTTCGGAGTTATGGGACGGGGAGAGTGTGGGAAATGGAAAAAGGAAAGGAGGGAGGGAAGGAGAAACAGAGGGAGGGAGAGAAGCAACGTGGGGAGAAATCAAAGGGCCCCAAGACTTGAGTCTCTGAGAACTAAGTGGCCTTGCCCTGAGGCCTACTTTCCAAACATCAGCTGGGAATGAACCAGCCCAGAGGACAGAAGGGAAGATGGGAATGTGCGGGGCTCTCTAATCACGCGGTTTTGAACAAATCTCTGGGTGCCAGCCGCGCAGGAACTCAGGGGCTGCACCAGGGCAGCATTTCCCCAAGTGTCACCTCTGGGTGAATTTTGTGTGGTACCCAGATGCACGCTTTCCATTTTAATAACTATTTATCAGAAATGAAAGAACTGCAGTAATGTCATGATTACTACTCTCAAGGATGAGGTTATCTTCTGCGAGCCAGCCAATGTAAAGCTGGTTTGAGGAGACGTAGCTGACGATGGGCAGGTGAGATGCAGGTATGCAGCAACGGTGCTGGTGGGTGTGAATGCTGAGGTTTAGGAAACACAGACCTAGGTGACATCAAAGGAAGCCTCTGGCTATGTGGTTTTTCAGGTATGACAGGACCTGGGTGACTTGAGAAGGGGCCCCCATGGAGCTCCCTGCGTCCCTCACTGCCCTTTCAGAAGAGGAAGGAAGGGCTTCCCTGGTGGCGCAGTGGTTAAGAATCCGCCTGCCAATGCAGGGTACACGGGTTCGAGCCCTGGTCCGGGAAGATCCCACATGCCGTGGAGCAACTAAGCCCATGCGCCAC
Organism: Lipotes vexillifer; assembly: GCF_000442215.2. NCBI lineage: Eukaryota > Metazoa > Chordata > Mammalia > Artiodactyla > Lipotidae > Lipotes > Lipotes vexillifer. Next base: position 1,676,614 of record NW_006771554.1, on the reverse strand, counting down.
AACTACTGAGCCCACATGCCACAACTACTGAAGCCCGCAAGCCTAGAGCCTGTGCTCCGCAACAGGAAGCCACCACAATGAGAAGCCCGTGCAACAAAACAAAGAGTAGCCCCTGCTTGCCACAACTAGAGAAAGCCTGCGTGCAGCAACAAAGACCCAACACAGCCAAAAATAAACAAATAAATATATTATAAAAAGAAGAGGGGCTTCCCTGGTGGCGCAGTGGTTGAGAATCTTCCTGCTAATGCAGGGGACACGGGTTCGAGCCTTGGTCTGGGAAGATCCCATATGCCGCGGAGCAGCTGGGCCCGTGAGCCACAACTACTGAGCCTGCGCGTCTGGAGCCTGTGCTCCACAACAAGAGAGGCCCGCACACCGCGATGAAGAGTGGCCTCCGCTCGCCACAACTAGAGATAGCCCTCGCACAGAAACGAAGACCCAACACAGCAAAAATTAATTAATTAATTTAAAAAAAAGAAGAGGAAGGAAACCTAATAAGGTCTTACTGGGATGAGAGGCTGCACCTACATTCTCACAGTATCATGAAGCAACCTGAGTGGATGAGAACAATTCTAATGGGAAAATGCTTTAGACTCCAAATAAGGTAGACTCTGAGCCTTTGGACTGGCTGTTCCACCTCCTGGATACTCTTCCCTGCACTCCTCATTTGGTTGCTCCATCTCATTGAGGATGTTCACTGCTGGTACCTGGTAGGGGCCCTGATACTTGCTGAACCATTGAACGAATGGCCAGGCAGTATTCTGGTTATCTGCCTCTCCCTCTTGAATGTGCATTACATGTTCAAGATATGCCAGGGCTATTCTTTTTTTCTCTTTCTTCCAGGGCAGCCTGGAGGGCCTTCATATTATAACTAGAGCCGGCATCAGCACGTTTTAATAATAGGAAGTGGAGGGATGGGAGGTGGAGCTGAACATTATTTAAGCAGAACCTGCACCTATGGCCTCAGAGAGCTCATCGAAGACCCTGCCTCTGCCACATCTGCTGCCGCTTTGGGTATCCTGGTCAGCCAGGCCCCCAGAGGCCAGGAGGGAAGCCCGAGTCCATGTGGATGCCTGGCAGATTTGCTCTCAGTGTTTCCATTCAAGGAAAGGCTTTGCAAAGACGAAAGCTTCAAGGCCAGGGCTCAGCTACCCATCAAGGTTGCCAGGTTGGCAGATCTCCATGGAGATCAAAGAAGCATAGATGTTCCTTCTCACTTCCCAGGGAGGATTAGAGAGCTGAGAAACATCCTGCAATGCACAGGACAGCCCCTGACAACAGAGAAGTATCCTACCCAAAATGTCAAAATGTCAGCACTGAGGTTGAGAAACCTTGTGAGAAGAGACTGGGGCCCCAGGGAGCAGGTGACTCAAAGCACAGTGGCAGTCCCCCTGGGGAGGACCTGCAACTGGAGTGAAAAAGTGGCCTTTGCTACTATGAGCCAGTGAAACACCGGTTTGTTATGCAGCTTGGTCTAGCCCATTCTGACTGATACGAGGTGCCTGGAGACACTTGACTGGATTTGGAACCCACCCCAACTGTGGCAGGATGAGATGCTGTGATCGATTAGTGATGTCTGCCATGGAGCAGAAAGGCAAAGTTACTCAGAGTCCTCATACTTAAACTGCTTCTGACCTATCCCGTCCTACACAGAAAGGTGCTTTGTCCAAACTCACAGAACTGACAAACTAGTGCTCAGCGTGGGGCTTGGCATGTAGTAAGTGTTCCTGAAATATTTGCTGGGTGAATGAATCACCAGTGAGATTAATCAGGCCTCCAGTTATCTTTGGAGTGTACTGGGTCACATTCCCAGAGACTGCCATGCTCCCCAAATATTTTAAATCCTGGAACTGAGAATTCCACAAATTCTACTTTTCTCTTATCAACAACTGCTTGCGAAAAAATATATTCTCACACCCTCATCTAAGAGGCTTGAATATAAGGTTTAAAGTGTCCTTTGCTCCAGGGTAATTTTCTCCATATGGGAATTCAACATGAGAATCTAATGCTGGCTTTTCAGGCAGCAATGATGACATGGGGAAGGTTCTGGAGGAAGGAGGAGTCATGCTTTTGGTGCTTGTTTATCACTATAGGTGGTGGAAGGCTGTTTACAGCGTCAGGCCAGCCTGGCCCTGAATGTACATCAGTCATTCAGGGAAGATGGGGTTCATCTGCACACAGGAGGGATTAATCTAGGAAGGACTCATGCTTTGCATCTTTGGAACAGAGACTAAGAGGAAAAAAGTAAATGGCCTGAGAAGCCCAGCCCAGAGCATGTCTGACCCAGCAGAGGGAGAGGCATTTCTGTGTCACCTTTGATGGAAGCTCTGCTGGAGATGGCATCTTACAAGGAGGTCTTTTGTCAGGATTCTTTTGGCTGCAAGTGACAGAAACACAAATCAAATAGACAGAAATGAAAGAGGAGTACATTGGCTTAAGCAAATGAAAGCTTGAGGTGTTTGTGGGTTCAGGTATGGCAGGGCCCAGGGCTTAAGTGGCCTGGATTCTAGAAACACAGATCTGTCTCTCCCCATCTCTCAGCCCTGCTTTCCTCCAGGTTGGCTTGATTCTTGGCTGGCAGTAATGGAAGAGATGATAAGCAGCAACCTCAGGGCTTTATCCTGCCCTCACAGCAACTGTTACAGCAAGAGAGGCCTCTTTCCCAGTTGAGCCAGCAAAGATCCCAGGGTTGGCTCCGATTGGACCAACCAGGTCACATGACCACACCCTGCTGGTAACTAAGGCCAGACAATGGATGGGCCAGGCCTGGGTTACATGCCCATCCTTGGATCCAGAGGTGGAGATAGTCCCACCCAAATCACGTGTTCTCCCACAAAAGAGAACCTGGGTGTTATCACCAGAACATGAAGGAATAGATGCTGATAGTCAGAAAAACCCAATGTCCGTGACATAGACCGAGGACCCCATTGTAAAAATTCCTATTCCTAGCACAAGTGCCCCTGGAGACAACTCTTTCCTTGCCAATGAAATGTAATTTAAATTCCTTTCTCACACCAGATACGTCAAGACAGCGTGTGGCTCCTTAAGAAGGATGAGCAGGTGCACATTGCTGGATTTTAATGCTTTGAAAACAACTTCTCTCATCTGTTTAAGGATTACTATTTCCTCCAAGAATTCAGCTCCACATGATAAGTGTTAATACGTTATTTCTTGGGGGACTCTGCAGTCCAGAGTTGGAATTGATTGCAAACAGAATAAAATCATTTGCTTTTTATCAGCATCCTCCACAGAAACTCGTTTCCTTGGAGGAAAATGCATTTAGCCTCACCTCTCTAATCCCTCTGTCAGATTCCTAAATCACCACTCATCATTCAGCGCCACTCAGCCAGAAATGACCAACACTCCGTAATAATAAAAACAGAATTACGGTCGCTGTCACCTCCTGCTGATGACTCCTTTAGGACCAGATGGGAGTGAGATTCAGAGTCAGTGTCGTGGAGAGAAGCAAGGCCCTGTGGGTTCTGAAGAGAGGGGGGCATCCCATAAGTCAGGGCTAGTGCTGGTCTCTGTGTTCCTGTTTCCCGAAGTCAGAATTAACGGGCCTTTCCTGTACCCTGAAGGTGGCGGCCAGACTGCTGATTTACAGACTCCCAATGGGTTTCATTTGGTTTTTAGGAAATAAATAAGTCACCAAATCTAACAATCAGGAATTTCCACATCAAGATCAGTGTCTTACACTCTTCTGGAAAATTAGGGAAACCTGAAAGCTCTGCCTTTGGCTGGGGCCCAGGAGCAATGCCCCTCTCCCCCTCCAGTTCACCACTCCCTGGGGGTCTCTTCACTGTGTCACCTGTGGGGTCAGCACCACCTGCGTCAGAGAGCCCACTCCCAGTACAGTGAGCGGCTCAGAGCTCAGACTGCAGACAGACAGACTGCCAGCCTCCGCTGCTAGCTCTGACCTGCACCAGGGGGTGACTTATTTTCGTGTGTGTCTCGGTTTCCTCATTTGTAAAATGAGTCTAGTAACGGCACCTGTTACCAAGGAGAGTAAACGTGTTAAAGGACATGCAAGACACTTAGAACCACTCCTGCACACAGGAGCGCTGAGCGTGTGAGCTGTGGCCGCATTGCTTCTGCTTTCATTTGGCCTTTGTACCATCCTCACCCTCTTGGGTCGTGCAGTGGGTTGAATTGTGGCCTCCAAGAAGACAAGTCTGAACCCCTGGTACCTGCAAACGTGACCTTATTTGGGAAAAGAGTCTTTGCAGATAAAATTAAATGAAAGGTCTCAAGATGATACCATCTTGGATTAACCATTTGGGGCCCAGAACCAATGACAAGTGTCCTTATAAAAAGAAGAAGAGAAACATGGAAGAGAAGACATGTGAAGACGGAGGCAGAGCCTGGGATGATGCAGCCACAAGCCAAGGGCTGCTGGATGAAGCCAGGAAACATTCTCCCCTAGAGAACGAGCCTAGGGAGTCTCGCTCTGCCAACACCTGGGTTTCAGACTTCTGGCCTCTAGAACTTTAAAAGCATACATTTCTGTTGTTTTAAGCCACAAACAAATGTGGTCATTTGCTACGGCAGCTACAGGAAACTGAGATGGGATGGCAGACCCTGCCGCTGGTACCATTTCTCACCATCCCTGACCCAGCCCAGTGCCTGGTGCATTGGTGCTAGGCATGCCTGGTTGACTCTGGAAGACTTCTTGGTTGAGAAGATGTAATTATGCTCCACAGGATATTTGTGAGGGAGAGAGGGGTCTTTTGTAAGGAAAACTGTGCTGGGACCTGGAGTACAGGGCTGGGGGGCTTCCATGACCTGACAGAAAGACACACAGCGGTCGGGCTCTAGGGGGAGAAAATGTTGCTCAGGTGTTTGGAAGGGATGAAAAAGGCTTCTTGCTTCAGCCTAGTTCGTCCACCAGGACTGTACCCAGTATCTGTGTGCAGGCAGGAGCAGCTGCCTAATATGCAGGGCCCAGTGCAAAGTGGAAATGTGGAGCCCCTAAAGAGAGTGGAGAAACAGAGAGGCTAAGTAACCTCCTGAAGTTTGCACAGCTGGCTTGTGATAAAGCTGCAGCCTGGCTCCATACTGTGCGCTGCTTACCTACTGCCCCTCAAGCAAAGAATTACCAGAAAGCTGGTACATTGCACTTCACGTATGCAACGCAAATGTGTTCAAATATGAACACATTTAACCCTCCCATGTGCCCAAGTGGTCAAAGTTATTATTATTCTCATGTTACAGATGAGGAAACTGAGGCACAAAGCGCTTAAGTCACTTGCCTAACATCACGCAGCCAGTAAGTGGCAGAGTCAGGATTTGAACCAGGGAGGCCACTCTGGGATTCACACATAAGACCCCAGTTCTCTACAACTCCCACCGAAGGGACAGGATAGTCCAATAACTAGTCCTAACTTGTTAGGTTATATTTTGACAACTAGTCCTAACTTCAAGTAATTGTGTCCATTTTGAGGAACTTCATGGAATTCAGTCTTGTTTTATTGATAGCATAAATGTGATCAGGAAACCACAGTGCTTTTTGCCCAAAGGGAAAAATATTACAAGAATTTGCCCCACATGGAGTTTCTTGGGAATGAGGAGGTTTTTAGGAAGAATCACCTGTGCAATGAGGCGGCAGCTTGAGTTCCTCACCTGCATTAGATCAGCACAGGCTCTGGCCCACATCTCCTTCCACTCCTGTCAGTTTCGTTCACTTATATGTTTATTTCCAGCTCCAAGCACAGTACCCTGTACATGCTGGTTGTTGAATGAATCTCTCCCTCTCTCTGTCTCTGCCTCTGTCTCTCTGCCTCTGATGTCTTGAGGCTTTTCCCATGGAACATGCCCGAGACCCCGATGCTGATCTGTCCAGGTGGAATGTGAACCAAACGGGGGCTGTGACTCGGGGCTCCCAACCCCAGTCCCATCACTCCAGGAAAAAGGCAGATGGACCCGGGGCTGTGGTGATCAGTGCCTGGATTTGAGGTCTGATTACCTATCCATGGAACATTGATTTATAGGTAATTCTCCCTCTCCTCTAAGACTCTGGATTGCAGCTAATTTACGGACAGTCTTAAATCACCCCCTCCCCCCCATGCAGCAAAGCAAAAGGCGAGGCACCATCTATCATGTGCCTTCTGTAACCACCGGCTTGATTAAAACGGGGGCGGGGAAGAGAAATACTCACCTCTGTGCCGGGGCAGCGGGGCTCAGGCAGGAGCTGGCTGGGTAATTCATCCAGAAACGGTGGCAGCCCCCACACACGGCCCGCTTAATTTCATGTTTGGCTGCCGATGGGTTTTCATTTAGAGATAATATAAACAGGTTGACAGGGCCCTAATTAACTGATTTGTGGTCCTTTGGGAACAAATGGTTATTAATATTCATAAACATTTGTAACGCTCAAGCAGATGCCCAGCCCTGACATAATCATAATATGTCCTCTACCACATGCACTTGTGATTTCTGATTTGTCTCTTGCCCATGGACTCTGGTGGGTATTGTCAGGTGCTGATGGCCCTTTGCCAGGAGACAGGTCCATCTCTTGATCACGACATTAGTGCAAGATTTGCCAATTACCACTTGCTGGATTTTCCACAATCCTTTCTTCTTCCTGGGTGTCCCTGGCCCAGCTCTCCTCCAATCCCACCCCCCACCCCAACTCTCCTTGAGACAAGCTGAGAACCCCCTCCTCTGGGAAGCCTTCCTGGATTGATCTCTCCCCAGAGCGACTCTAAGTATGCTGTCTCTCTGTAGCATAATTCCCTGGTGCAGCGTAACTGTTTACATGCGGATTTGTTGTCTGATGGTTTTAGGTTGTTTTATCCAAGAAGGTGCTGCCTCATGAACTTTTGCTAAAATCAGGGACAAATCAGTTTCTCCCTTTTGCAGTGGAATTTCATCTTGTGCAAAGTCAGCTGTACAGTGAAAATTAAATAACAACCCCTAAAGCAATAGCTGGCATCTACAGGGCTCTTTATCATATGCCGGACAATATGTTGAGTCTCTTACCTGCTTCTATTAACTGTCTCACCACAGCCGTATGTACGGGCAGGTACGAGGATCCTCACCATTTTCCAGATGAGGAAACTGAGGCACAAAGAGGCCCAGGAACTTACCCAAGACCACATGTCAGTGAGTGGCATGGTCAAAATTACTCTTAAAAAAAAAATCTCTAAAAGTACTCAGAAAGCCCAGTCTATGTGGTTTAATGCAGAGACTTTTAAACTTTATCTCAACACATAGCATGAAATGTATCTTTCGTTGTGACCCGGTATTGCACACGTGCACAGAGATACATGCGTGGGCAGACACACATGGGACAGAATTGACAAGCCTCATAAAGTAATATTTACCTGACAGTGTGTGAAGCGAGCAGTTATTTCCCTCTCTAGCCTATTGTCTTCCACTCTATTCCATCCTATTAAGAAAAATTCTGACCCACTGATTTTATTTCTTAACCTCCTAACAGCTCACAACCTCCTGATCCGTTATGATATAGTTTGAAAAATCACTAGTGGGAAGCATGTCACACAAACATGTAAAAAAGATGTTATACGTTTTTTTTTTTTTAATCTTTGGAAATAGTGATACTGACACGTATTTAGGGCTTATTATGTGCCAGACACTGTTCTTGGGACTTTTTAATTATTAACTCAATCCCTAGCACAACGCCATGGAATATTAGGTTCAACCACATGACATTGACAATATTTGACATTTTCCTATGGAAAACAGCAATTTCATATGGTTGAAATCATGACAATTCCATTTTATACACAATAAAACTAAGGAACAGAGAGGTTAGGTAACCTGCCAAGTTTGCACAGCTGGTACGTGATATTGCTGCGGCTCACTCCCAAATAGCCTGGCTCTAGCCCATGTCCTCCTGACCGTTGTTTGGCCAGTACTTTTTGGTCACTGACTCCTCAAGGACACTGAGGAAGCTTGCAGCAGCCACGTGAATGAGCAGTGATTTCCCTCCTTTGCTTTATTCCTGGGAAAACTTTCATGGCCTCCAGTGCCAGGGGCACCCCCCTACAAATTCAAGGCCTGGCTGGATCCCCACCTAATCTAGTCCTTCTCTGCACTTCCTTTCCCCTCCACGAGTGCAGCTGAATTTGTCAGTGAGTTAAATGCAGTACAGTGCGATTACCTGCTGTGCTCTCCTTGGGACTATGCTTGGGTGTCCATCATCGGATGAATGGATAAAGAAGATGTGGCACATGTATACAATGGAATATTACTCAGCCATAAAAAGAAACGAAATTGAGCTATTTGTAATGAGGTGGATGGACCTAGAGACTGTCATACAGAGTGAAGTAAGTCAGAAAGAGAAAGACAAATACCGTATGCTAACACATATATATGGAATTTAAGGGGAAAAAAATGTCATGAAGAACCTAGGAGTAAGACAGGAATAAAGACACAGACCTACTGGAGAACGGACTTGAGGATATGGGGAGGGGGAAGGGTGAGCTGTGACAAAGCGAGAGAGAGGCATGGACATATATACACTCCCAAACGTAAGGTAGATAGCTAGTGGGAAGCAGCCGCATAGCACAGGGAGATCAGCTCGGTGCTTTGTGACCACCTGGAGGGGTGGGATAGGGAGGGTGGGCGGGAGGGAGACGCAAGAGGGAAGAGATATGGGAACATATGTGTATGTATAACTGATTCACTTTGTTATAAAGCAGAAACTAACACACCATTGTAAAGCAGTTATACTCCAAGAAAAAAAAGAAAAAAAAAAGTCGTCAGAGGCTCACTGAAAAGTCAAGCCACATCCTGGACAAGAAGTACCTTTTTCATACCTAATGCATTTATAGAAAGCTTAGAGCTGGGGGAGGCATCAGAGTTCTGATAGTCTGACCGCCCAGCACGAGTCTCGGCATCAGAACATCCTCGACACTGGATGACCCGCCCCGTCACAAAGCCTTCCAGTTACACAGTGCCTCTTTGCATCCAAGGCCTCATCCATCAGCTTCTGGAAATTTGAATTATATTTTGTGAGCGGTGGGGTGCTCGCTTACCATTTATTCACCTCCCCCGGGATTTTCATCTCTTAAGTTTGATGGGTCTGTGAGTTACAACCAAACAGTCCAGTGGGGTAGCACCTGATGCCGGGTTTGGGCTCAGGTTTTAAAATTACTAAACAAAGGGAACATCAAGTGTAGGAACCACTTGCATGTTCAAACCCCAGAATCGTACTCAGTGTGGGTAAATGAGCCCATCTGCAGTGGCCTTTGGCAGCTGAGACCCGATGAAGGAAGAATGGATCCATCTGCCACCTCCCCCTCCACCGGGCTGGGGCCCAGGCTGGGGCGCGGCAGGCTGGATTATTTGCATGCATTTAAATAGTCAATGTGTACTAGCATGACATTTACTACTATACGTGTTGTAAAACTAAAGATAATCTTCCCATGTTTGTTCGCTGTCAAGTGTATCCAGTTGTATTTATGTCTGATGCAACTCTGTGGTAATCCTAACAATAGATCTGCTCTTGGGGGGACACTGATGGATTTTAAAGAGCACCGGATGGGATTGAGGAGACTCGGATGCTGTACCTCTTTCATTTACCGACTGTGTGACCTTGGAGAAGTCATCTATTTCTGAGACACAGGTCCTCTTTTTTTCCTAGAGTCTCAACTGGGGTCAGTTTTGCCCACAGGGGCCATTTGGCAATGTCTGGAGACATACTTGGGGCTGTCACTACTTGGAGGGGAGGGTGCTACTGGCATCTAGTGGGTAGAGGGGATGGATGCTGCTAAACACCCTACAATGCACAGGACAGGTCCCTACAACACAGAGTTATCCAGCCCCAAATACCAACAGCACTGAGGTTGAGAAACCCTGGTGTAGACATACAAACGGTATGAAAAATACAAGATCAATATATACATCTCCTCCCGGCAGACATCAGGAAAGAGTTGAAGCTCCTGCTCTCCATGCGTGCTCATGCATGTTTTATGTGTACACACTCCCCATAACAAGGGAATGATAATAGCAGATTGGTCTCATTAACAGGGCTGTTACAAGGCATTTGCAATGGAAAGCCCAAGAAAGTGTCTTAAATATTCCATAGCATAATTTATAATTTGGAATGATTACTATGACTTTATTTGCTTTTCCTATTGCCCCTTTGAGCATTCAGAGTAGAAATCATTCTGCCTCATTTGACAGAGGCAGACAGGAAGCCCAGAGAGGTTGAATGACTTTTCGTTGGCTGCACAGCAAGTTAGGACCCAAGCTGGGCTCAAACTCTGGTCCTCTGAGTCAACTTCTGGTTTCAAGAGTGGAGCTTGAAGACACTTTCAAAGAATTTGAACCATGGGAGTTAATAGAAGGGGATTCTGGGCCTTTCACCCCAGTTAGCAGTGCTCGCGGGTGTGTGTCAAAAGCATTTCAGTCCGATTTATTTGCCTCTCCCTAAATTGCCGTTTCATTTCGTGAAGCAGCAGTGAGGCCGCTGCCTCTCCAGGTGGGTTGAAAATTGAAGTCTGATCCAAAGGCATTTGCCCTTTCAGGCCAGCCCCCTCCTGAGAGCGAGAGCCAGCATGGGCAGCAATTTGCCTCTCATGTTCATTTTTGTTCCTCATGAAATACGGTTAAAAAGAAACCAGTTTTTGAGAAAATGACCCAGGTGATTAGGTGAAATCCCTTCTCTTGCTTTATGCGAGAAGCTGCAAGCTGCAACCAGACTGAGGCGGGGGGGGGGGGGGGGGGGGGGGGGGGGGGGGGGGGGGGGGGGGGGGGGGGGGGGGGGGGGGGGGGGGGGGGGGGGGGGGGGGGGGGGGGGG
>NW_006771554.1:1656910-1665593 GCF_000442215.2 Lipotes vexillifer | reverse complement strand
GGGGGTGGCTGGGGGGCGGCAGGAGTCAGGTGGGGGAGGAACCTGGGTCAGAGTTACTGCCCATCCCCCCAGGAGGTAAGGTCAAGTTTGGGACGCAGACCCACTTCACAGATGACTCCTATCTTATTTTTCTATTTAATCAAAGGTATGTACACACAGATTAAATGACCAAATAGTTCTACAAGATTTGTTACAGAAAAGGCATTTTCTCGCTCCCTTTGCCCCAATTTTCTGGCACTCTTAGGAGACTGCTTTCAACTCTTTTAGCTGAATATGTTGGTACTTAAATCTAAATAGCATGCTTATAAAAAGTCTCCCTGTCTTGGAAGGCTAAGCAGTGACCAAGGAGGTATAATCGGTTGTTACCAAGTGAAGGACACATTCAACTGCATGCATATCAGCAGCCACATTATGCTCACGAAGCACATGCAGCTAATGATGTTGAATGTAAAGAGAGAAGGCACCTGCGTCCCCACTGGCAATGTGGAACCTACTCACTGGAAGGGCCAGGACTATAACCCAGGTCCTCTAACTCCCAGTGTGGCGATCATCTTCACTGCAGTAGAGCCGATGATAAGGGTCAAGTTTCCATAGGGTTAGCAAAGCTGTCTAGTAATAATTACAGCAGTAATAGTAATAGCAGATGCTCTCGGTCGTCTACCCAACAGCCATCACGTCTCGCTTGCTACAAACAGATCCCTGATTTTGTGTTGAGGTAGGAGTTAGTGACCTCGAGATCTCCGGGAAGCTAGCCCATATTCAATCCCAGAGGATTAATTTAGTCGATAACCACCATGGTACATCCTTTTCCCCTTTGTCAGTGATTGGCTCAGGAGTTGGCATGTGAATCTGTTCTGGTTAATGAGATGTAAAGAGAAGTAGGCTGGGGACTGCCCACACTGAAAACAAAAAGAGACAAAGCCTTATGGCAAAACCTTTTACCGCTGACTCCTTATCCCTTCTAGGGATGGGAGAGCAGAATGTTGGCAGCCACCTTGTGACCATGAGGATGCAGGTGTGAGGATGAAAAGCCAATACACTGAGAAAGGCAGAGCAGAAGTGTGGAAAGATCCTGCACCCGTGGTGACGTCACACTGCTGCTACACCAGCCCTGAGCTCTCGGGGCTCCGGATACCTTATGCAGTATGAGACAAGAAGGTGTTTTTAAAGCCTAAGACAGAGTTAGTCAGGGGCTCTGTAATTGCGGCCAAGTGCATTCCCATTGCTATAAGTATCTTCCCATTTAGAGTGGGCTCTGATTGAGTGTCTCATTTCCTTGGGAGGAAATCAACAAACACTGTAGCCAGCCACAATGAAGGGCCAGGAATTTCCTAGGCCCTCAGAATACAAAGATAAATTGAACTCTGTCTCTGATTTCACAGAAACTGAAAACATAAGAGAGGAAACATGAAAAATGGTTGTATTTACAATAGCTGCTACCCTTATGCATCAACACTGCCCTGAACACTGGACATGTGATAACGCATTTGACCCTGGGTGGAGGGGGTGGCAGGCAAAGCTGGTTGAAACAGCACCAGCCTTGCTGGACAATAGTGGTCCTGCTTCCTGTTTGTAACCAACCCGGATCCAACATGAGTCTAGAAGCTGAACGTCAAGGGTGTGACGATTCTGAGGGTTAACGGTGGGCTGGAGCCCGAATCCCTGACTCTCTCATCTTTACTGAAATGGAGTGTGCAAGCCTCAGCGGCAATGAGGGGAAATGCCAGAACATTCCAGAAACTCCAGCTTAGGAAGACTGGAACCCACCATGCCGCATTGGACTCTTGAGTTCCAGCTCCTCTGCCCTTCGGGATGGGAACACACATCTGTTGGCCTCCACAATATGCACGTGGCAGGAAGGGTTATAAATAAACTGTCCTCCCTCCCTCCCTGCTGCCCTCCACCCTCTGACAGCTCAGCTTGTGGTTTCCTCTCCCTTTGAAAGCCTTCCCCAGCCTGATGCAAATCCTAATTAAAATCATGCACAGCGTGACTTTTAATTAGCCTGAGCAACCCCAAGAAAGGCATCAATATTGGAGCAGGATAATTGTGCCCAGGGCCTCTCCCCCAAGGATCAGCACAATGCCCCAGCTTGGGGAGGCCCTAGCGCCCATGCTGGGAAGGGCCACCGAGGGGTCAGGCTGGGCTCAGCCAAGCAAAGTTTCACTTGGTGCGGCCTCTTTGCAGGCAGGAGGCAATGACTTTGATCAGGGGGTTTGCAGATTGATTTTATGTAAGCTAGATGGGATTTCAAACAGGTCCCAAAGGGTCTGGGGTTGGGGTGGGGGACTCTGAATCGAGATTTAGAGGAGGGAATAAATGGAAAACAAAATCCTTTTTTCCTGACAAATAAAATAATTGGGGCACAGTGATTTCTTAAAGCAGAAATGATTTCTCTCCTCCTGATTCCCTCAAAGCCATAGATTTTTTTTCTGTGCCTTTGCTCATGAATCATCTAGAAATGTGACTGGGGGAGGGGGACGTAACAGCCTTTGTTTTGCTCAGGAGAATTCATTAGGAATTCCGGAATGCTGACGTAAACTCACTCCCAGGGCTGCCAGCTTCAAAGTTCCTAGAACCCGAGGTGGGGGAACCCATTTAAATCTGCAGTCAGCCTTCCTGCAAAGAAACCCAGCTCAAAATGGATGCCTGGTTGTAAGCAGGACACTGGATGCCTTCCTAGGGCCTAGACTCTTAACAGCTCCCATGGTCCATGGAAATGTTGGCTTAAAGATAGATTTACACATCAGGGGGCCGAGCCTGGGAAACCCTATAGCTAACAGGGGAGAAGGTAAGTGCCACAGGTCAAAAATCATAACAGAAGTTAAAGGGAAAATAGGATCCGAATTGCCAAAGAGCAGATTTTCATAAGGCACATACCTACACATTACTATTTTGCAAATCTAGGAGTGGCGTATACTAAAATCAATGTAAGAGAGTTGGCTGTTGACAATCTTTTCTCTTAAATTATTTGTGTCTGGCTCCCTTATTTTATGACCTTGACATTTTTAAGGAGACAAAATAGATTACTCAAGTCAACCAATGGATAGGCTTCCACAAAAGGGACATCTTATTTAACCTGAATTTCAGAAATGAGTGAGAAAGATGTTTATGTCGTAGGTGGGGATGGGGATAGTGGGGTGGGTTCTTCACGTCATAGTTTCCAGGGCAATACAGATCTGATATGTTAGGATGACAATCTCTGCTGTCTTCAAATTCCCCAGGGTCATGAAATGCCCCTGGGCTATGCTGCTTCCAGCAACTGTCCACATCTGGTGACCGCTTCCCACCAAGAACTTCAGTGACAGGCATGAGAGCCTTCCAGAGTAAAGGACATCCCCCCACGATCATTTGTTCCTTCCTTGTTGGGTGTCACCCTCCGACAGGCCATAACTGCTTCTCTAATACTTTTGTGAAGCCTCCATCCCATGCGTACAAATGCCTTTGGCTGGCCACCATGTTTCCCAGGACGTGCAACCATGGTGGAAAGAGAAGCAAAGATATCACTTTGCTTCTCCTCTTTCTCTCACACTCAGTCCAACGTGGCTGTGAGTCCTGTTGGTCCTTCACTGAAAAATATACATCATCCGACCACAGCTCCCCACCTTCATTCAAGCCCCATCTGTCCCCTCTCTCCTGGTTTGCTGTATTAGCCTCCGTTTCCATCCTTGTCTAGAGAAACTGACCTGTTCAAGACTATACTTTTTAACCTTTTCATTTAAAAATTAGACACAGGTACCCAAAATCCAACAAAAAATGTATAGCTTAGTGAAATATATCAACAGACATCCTTTTAATCAGGACCAAGTCAAGAAATATAGCACTTTGCTGGAAGTCCCTCCATGGCACCATGGCTGCATCCCAATCACAGCCTGACCCCCCCTCCAAAAGTAACCACCCTCTGACTCTTTCAGTTAATACCTCCCTACAATCTTTATGGCGTCATCACCCCAATGTGCCTCCTTAGACCCTACAGTTAACATAACCCAGTTGGTAAATCGTGGCATGTCTTTTTAGTCTACGGATTTCCTGTCCATGCCTCTTTTCCTTAGAATCTCTCTGTTGCAGTGCCTGGGTTGCGTGACCTATAGAGTTTCTCACAGCCTGGACCTTGGTAATTTCATATTTATGGTGCAGTCAACACCTCCTTCTCTCTGTCCTCCATCTTTCTTGGAAAACGGCAGCCGGATCCAGAGGTGTAGTCAGAATTATGTGTGATACTGAAAACGTTCTAAATTAGAAAGGAGCTATTGGGGAACTGAAGGGGATGAAGTTAGAAAGTTGGATGATGATATTAAAGCCCACCAATCAGAGACCACCGGGAACCTCCCTGCAGCCACAGTTACATTTAGCTAACCTGCTGCAACAAAGGAGATCACACCCATAGCAACGCAGGACAATCTCCATAAGAGGTACAGGGAAGAGCTTCCTATAGGATTTGGGCTTCCATTGAATGATTCTAAGGAATTAAGGAGGCAGGGTCAAGAAGTGGGGCAATTTGGTGATTGAGTATTTTTTTTTTTTTTTTTTGCGGTACGCAGGCCTCTCACTGCTATGGCCTCTCCCGTTGCGGAGCACAGGCTCCGGACGCGCAGGCTCAGCGGCCACGGCTCACGGGCCCAGCCGCTCCGCGGCATGTGGGATCTTCCCGGACCGGGGCACGAACCCGCGTCCCCTGCATCGGCAGGCGGACTCTCAACCACTGCGCCACCAGGGAAGCCCGGGTATCTTTTTTCATGAGATATAATTGACATATAACATTACGATGTGATGGGGTATCTTAAATATTTTTATCTTGCAGGGAGGAAGATGAATGCAGGGCTAGGGTGTCCTTGGTAAAGAGGCAGCCACCGCTCGCATTAGCAGAAAAGAAGCATGTTCAGTTATTTCTGTACATGCGTGGTCTTGTCTCTGCCTAGTTTCAAACAGGGTCATGTCGTGGCCTTGTCTGAACATGCTTGTGTTCCACAAGCTTTGTTCCTGTTGATTGGGAACATCACGGCCTAGCCACCAGGTGCCAGGTGGGTTATTTTTCCCTTTCTCGGTTCCCCTCCTGCTATAGCTGCAAACAGGACTGATTTTACTTTATCAGTGGTCATACTATGGAAGGCCTTACCTATCCGTTTGATAAGAGGGGAGCTACCGAGGATCCTTGGGCTCTGGAGTGAGGAAGTTAGCATTGTACTTAAGGAATTGGGTGTCAGTCTCTTGGGAGAGAAAAGTTAGAGGCAATTATCACGATCAAAGTGAGAGGCAGTGCCGTACGAATAAAGGTGCTGGCAATGGGAATAAAACAAAGATGATGGAGCCATTAGAGGGGAGGAAATAACAAGGCTGCACCGTGGATGGGCTGAAGACAGCGTGGCAGGCACTGATGTTTGCTGACCCAACACCCATCCCCCACCCTTCTTGCCAACAAAACCCCGATGGTTTTTCCTAAGCCAATGGCAATGAATCATGATTGGTCAAAACCCATCTTGACTCTCCCAGACACCATACCAGATGCTTGCCCTGCACCCCCCTGCAGTGAAGGCTGCCCTGTGACCTCACTCAGGACAAGGGGACCAAAGGGGATGTGTGGTGGGGCTCCCGGGAAAGGTTTTCATTCCTTATAAAAAGGACAGGTGTGGGAATTCCCTGGCAGTCAAGTGGTTAGGAGTCGGCGCTTGGCACTTTCACTGCTGGGGCCCGGGGTTCAATCCTTGGTCGGGGAACTAAGATCCCGGAAGCCGCACAGTGCAGCCAAAAACAGGAAAGAAAGAAAAAAAAAGGACAGGTGTAAGGAGAGTGCTCCCTTGAATTGCCCCCTTTCCCTCAGTTTTGGCAAAAGAGGAATATGTGATGCCTTCAGCTGCCCTCCCAAGTGTTTCGCTAAAAACACTTGTTTTTGTGAACTGCTGTTTGTTGGAGTTGCTGTGACCTGTGGCCTAAAGCATCCTAACCAACGCCCAGGGGGAGCCAAAGGTGACTGGAATGTCTTTGAACCTGGGTGACTGACTGATGCGCAGGTCTGAGTAGAAGCATGGCCCTCTGGAGGAGAAGTGTATTGGGGGTGATTCTGTTGAATCTTCTGGGCTTAAGTTGAGAGCAAATACCAAAGTCTGGGGCTTGGGACAGAGGCTAGAACTTGAGAGGGAGGCGCTGGGAGCCACTGATTGGCTGGAGGTTGAAAAATGATGCCACGGGTGAGGAATCCAGCAAAGCGTTTGAAGAGCTGCCTCATGTCTGTTTGGGGGGCTCCTTGGTAAATACATACTTTAATTCTTTTCCAAATGGTCAGATATGACTTTTAGGATGTTGTGAGCTCATAGCTTGGCTCGGTTTCTGCATTTCCGAAGCCTGGCTGGAGAATAAATTTGCATAATCCCTTGTCAGTACCGTCACCAACCAATTCCCACCGGAGAATTTTCCCACTGCATTTATTTCCTTTCCAAAAAAAAATTTTTTTTTAAAATATCCACATCTAACCATTTGAAACAGGAGAGAGCTGCCCATTTTTCCAGAGTCGGGGACAACGCTGGCTCCAGACCCAGTTCTCCTAACTCTTGGTCCATTGTTTTCTCCCCACCTTCTCATTCCGAATGAGGTGAGATATCCATGGAGGGCTTTGAGCAGAGGAATCGTTAAGGTCTGATCTGCGTGTAAATGTACCACCCAAAGCACTCCAACGAGGAGAAGAGATGAGCATAGACGGGCAGGGCAGGAGGTGGGAGACCAGTGAGAAGCCAACGCAAAACCCATGTGAGAGAGGATGGCGGCTTGGATTCTGATGGGCTGGACATGGCATCTGAGAGAAAGGAAGGAGATAAAGATGACTTCCATACAAATTATTATGTATAAAATAAGCTACAAGGATATAGTATACAACACAGGGGATATAGCGAATAATCTATTGATATAACAACTATAAATGGAGTATAACTTTTAAAAATGGTGAGTCACTGTGTTGTACACCTGTAACTTCTTTAATATTGTACAGCAACTCTACTAAAAGATGACTTCCAGGTTCGGGTCGCGAGCAGCTCGACAGCCTTGCCTTTCACTGAGATGCGGAAGACCGAGAAGAAGCAGGTTTAGAGGGAGGCGTAAGAAGTTTCATCTTGGACAGGCTGAGGCTGATGTGCCTGGGCAGCTGAGTGCATGAGTTGGGAGTTGAGAATTCAGGGGAGCTTCAGGCCAGAAATATACATGCGGGAGCTGTCAGTAGGTAGGAGATGTTTAAAGCCTTCAGGCTGGAGAAGCTCTCCCAAGGAGAGAGCGCTGTATGGGTAGTTTTGAGAAGAGTCCCTCCCTATCCTTCTCAGACATGGGTTTCCTGAGTGACCATGACCAAGTCCCTTCACCTCCAGGGCCTTTGGCTTGTCTGCAGAAGTATGGACTGGAGAACTTGGTCTCCAAGACCCTGCCCTGCTCTGCGATGCTATGATGGAGGCTCTTCGAGGTGCATCACCGCCTGGGATGTGCAGGCAATGGAACGGCTGCTGTCCTCCATCAGCGTTGATCCCAACGAGGACAAAGATTCAGATGTGGATGGGCTATCACCACGCTCAGCGAAACCTTCGTGCCGCTGGAGTGAGACCTCAGATGTCCTCCGTTCTTCAAGCTGTGAAACAAGCAAGCCCTTCAATATCTCCAGTTTTCTACAACAAGAAGTCAGAACCATTAGAGAAATCTGTCCACCTGGGAATCTCAGGAGGACTGGAGTGGCCAGCAGGGTCAGCCAGCTCTGCGATCATGTCACCAGGAGATGGAGGGCTGTGGTTGCAGCCTGGGCCCTGCTGCTGGGCATCGTCTTTCCCACCAGCAGAGCACTGCCATTCTTACCTCCAGAGCCCTGTAAATGTAATCATTTACATTACACTCTAGGGTGACTGGGCCCTGAGGGGGTGGAGTCAACATCTGTCCTAATGACACAGTGTCTTCAGCGGGTGCCTCAGAGATGGGGCCCCGGACAAGGGGTAATCTTTTGTTCCTAGGTCATGCAGGCTATTTTCATAGACAGCAGAATGAAATGGAGACCAGAATAGACTGGAAGGGTTTATTGGGTTGAACTGAAAACTTCCTGGCACCCAAAAGGTCAAAGTCAGCAATGATGAGCTGATGAGACCAACAGGAAAATCCACGTGGGTGGCCCTCCCATAGGTGGTGGGTGCCATGGTCTCAGAGCACGACCTCTGGAAGACACTCCCTGGCTTCAAATGCTGGCTCTGTCGTTTTTCTAACTGTGTCATCTTGGACCAGTGACATAAACCTCTGTGTGTTTAGAAGCTCCACATGAAGTGGATGCATAATGGTCCCCACTTCATAGGATTGTTCTTGGGATGACACGAGTTCACATGTGTCCGGTCCTTAGAACAATGCCCGGGGCACTGGGAGTCCTATAAGAAGCTCACTGTTCGTAAGGATGGATCCCTTAACCAAACTCCATCCCACTATTTGAAAAATCACCAGGGACACATTGGGACTCAGAACTCCTAGTAGATGAGAAGAAGTACTCAGCTCACACACGTCTTACTTCTCTTCTCGCTCTTGAATCAGATTTAAGCCAATGGTTTCTTTTTCTTTGTTTTTTTTTGTTTGTTTTTTTGCGGTACGCGGGCCTCTCACCGTTGTGGCCTCTCCCGTTGCGGAGCACAGGCTCCGGACGCGCAGGCTCAGCGGCCATGGCTCACGGGCCCAGCCG
>NW_006771554.1:1646850-1656694 GCF_000442215.2 Lipotes vexillifer | reverse complement strand
GGGGCACGAACCCGCGTCGCCTGCATCGGCAGGCGGACTCTCAACCACTGCGCCACCAGGGAAGCCCCAAGCCAATGGTTTTTGACTGGATGTCTGCAGTGTGAGGGACTCTGGCCGGAAACACAGAACCTTCTGATCAAGACATGGAGCCGAGACACAAGAGTGTGACTTGCTGAACAGAAAGAGAGGTGCAAGTGACGCGCAGATGGTGACGGGGAAAGTGTCAAAGGGCAGCAAGTGATCAATGGCCAGACACTGGGACAGACTGGGAGGAGTAGAGGAATTTGAACAAAGAGTACCAGTGGGTCACCCACTTGGAAAACCCAAGAGAATCAACCAGAACTTTCAGAGCTTATAATTGTGCCAGAAATGCCATGAGCTACAAAATCAGCCTATATTTAGGGAGCTAAGCAAGTCAATTACAACATTTCCAAAAAGAGAGAAACAAGTAAGGAAAACCTAAAAGTTTGTTGAAAAGGAAGGAAATTTAAGAGGAACTTGCTTTACCAAATTTGGTGTTGATACAGGAATAAAGGAAAAGATTGATGGAACAGAATCCAGATGCAAATTAATGTATCCTATGTATCAAGAATAAGCAATCCAATTTTCAACAGCAATGATATACAGGACTTAGGTATTATTGTTATAACAAGTCCGTGGGAGCCATGCAAATAAAGCTATGCAAGGAAAGAATCAAATAATAAGTTTCATAGCATATTACTGGATAAAAGTTAATATTGACTAGATATCTATTTCCTTTCTTTCAAGCTATAGAATGTGAGGTTCCATGCAGGTATCATGAGGAAAATGGTCTAAAGTGAATTTGGAACAGAAAGTCATAAAAAAATTTTTTTTGAATAAAAAAGAAATTATGGAGTTAGTTCTATCAGGTATTCTCACACACAGAATCATAATAACTGAAGTGTGCGGATGATTGAGAACAGAACTCAATAGAAAGTTCAGGAAAAGATATAAGATTTCACAATGTGATAAAGCTTGCATTTCCATTATTTGGCGGAAAGTCGATTATTCAATAAATGACATTCAGACAATTTGGAAAGGACCTAGTGATCTAGACAAAAATATTAAATTCGATCCATATGTCATTACGTCCGTTGAAATAAATTCTAGACGCACTGGTAATGTAAATAGAAAACAGCGAAGTCCTGGTAGAAAATAAATGAATGTTTATATAACATCAGGGAATGTGTAACTATGCCAATAAATGCGGACAGCACAAAGGAAATGTTTGCTGCATGTGAAAAGCAGATGAGAAATTTTCTTTCATCTCTCTCAGATTCATTCATTTCTCAATTCCACAAACTTATGCCAAGATATCATTTCTTCCCTGAGTTCATTCATTCATTCATTCGCTCATTGAGTGCCCACTCTGTGACAGATGCTGTTGGCGGTACCAGGGATATAGTAGTTTAAAAACAAAAGGGGCAAAAATCCTGACCCTCTGGAGCTCTAGTGCTGTTGGAGCAGACAGAGCATAAACAGGATAAATAAGTAACATATATAATAAGTCAGACTGTGTTTGGATTTTTGAAGAACGATACAGGAAGGGAAGGAGATACGTTTCTGGCAGGGAGGGAGTCGTTCGCAATTTTAAACAGTGGTCGGGAAGGCATCTCTGAGAAGCTGACATTTGAGCAAAAAAATCAGAGGAGGAGAGAGGGTGATTTCTGTAAATAAGAGCAAAGGCCCTGGGCCAGATGTGTGCCTGACCATGTGTGGGGATCCCCAGGGAAGACGGTACGTGAGGGCAAAGAGTAGCAAAGATGAAGTCAGGAAAAGTCAGCCCTGGGCTGAGGGCTGACCACATGGGCTCTTACTTCCCAGGGTCACAGAATGAAATGGTCTTAGAACCAACACTCAGATGGAAGTTACCCAATTCCAGGGCTTTCTTACATGTTCCTTGAGCCCAGCTGGTCCCACTCTGCTCATCCACCTCCTTGAGCCTTCAGCCCCCACTGGGAGGGAGGGTCCATGGGCTGACTATGTGATTCATCCCCCAAACTAGATCCTTGTTGAGCACGGCTGGAGGCACCATTAATAATTATTCCAGGACATGGCACCTGTCCCAGGCAAACTGAGCATGACTTGTGGTCACCCTCACTGGCACCATGTTTGCACAGCACTTTCCATAAAATTGAGGAAATGCCCACTGTCTGCACAGAGAATGGGAACAGGCTGATGATCCAAAAGGGTGGAAACCCAGGCCCCACCCTTCCCAGCTCTGTGACCCTGGGCAAGCTCTGTGCTTTCCCCAGGCCTCAGTTTCCTCAACTGTCAAACGGCTGAGGCAATAATAACCCCCACCTTTCATGGTTTCTCTAAAGATGCAATGAGGTGACACATGTAAAGCTTGTCACACCATGCCCGGCTCGTGGTGTGCGCTCTACAAGGACTGGCTTTCATTGTCACGGGTCTGACATGGGTCTCAAAGGTCTGAAACCAAAGTATCAGCAGGGCTGCTCTAAGGGAGAATCTGTTTTCTGGCCTTTTCCACCTCCTGTGTCACCCACATTCCTTGGCTCGTGGCCTCATCCCGCCATCTTCACAGTTGGCGACGTAAGGCTAAGTCCTTCTCACGCTGCTCCTCTCTCTCTCCTGCCTCCCTTGTCCACTTACAGGGACGCTGCTGGTAACACTGGTCCCACCTAGATAACCCAGGATCATTCCCCGTTTTAAGGTCAGCTGACTAAGCAACTTAATTCCATCTGCAACCTAATTCCCCTTTGCCATTTAACGAGCATGTTTAGTTTCCAAGAACTAGGACACCGACATCTTAGGGGACCATTATTCTGCTCACCACGGGGGTAATTGAAACCTAACCTCCTCCTGTTCTCCAGGCGGGACCACTGAGGCCCCTGCAAAGGAAGTGAGCTGCCCAAGTTACCGTCAATGGTCAGTGCAGTGACCAGACTCCACCCACAAACCCTCGCTCCCAGGCCAGGGCTCTCCCAGGTAGAGAAAGTGCCACGCAGTCTATTTCACAGCTGGGGTGTTCAGAGACAGATTTACTGCATTACGGCCTTGGGAAGAACTTGCTCATTTTCCTAAGCTGCTCAGCCTGGGGTCTTTCCTCTAGTAAGAGGTAAAAGTGACAGTCGGGGACTTTCTCTGTTGCTGGAAGTCACACCAAGTTCAACAATAATCATTGCAAAGCACCCTTCCCCAATCACAGATTCATTACAAAAACATGTTTCCAAATAAATGTCCATTCTCCACACCTAGAATAGAAAATGGATACGGCTGTCGTGCTCAGGGCACGTGACTGATCCAAGAGCTGATTCAGTCATATTCCTGCATCTCAAAGGTCACTCGGGAATCTTCATCAAGGGCACAGCCCCCTCGTGCAGCTGGGCGGGGGAGGGATGAGAAGGTGGGTAATTTATACACATAATTATCCTCCTGGAGTGAACAGATGGGAGTCTTTCTCCAGGAGACATAGTGTGCAACGTCCCATTTCTCACTGGGGCAGCAGGGACAGTTCCAATTAACCAACTTCCCATGAACCGGCCCCCAGCAGCACTCAGGGGAGGGAGAGGAGGGGGAAAAATGTTCCATGGTTGTGTTCGCATCTGTCCAAGCGAGGCGCCCACTTGAAAACTTAATGTTCTCCCCACAGTTAGAAGCGACGTGCTGGGGTTTCTAGAGTCAGAGGCTCACAATCGTGGTCACACGCCACCTCCAGCCCGCAGTGGTCCCGCCATCCTCAGCCAGGAGGCCAGGATTGAGGGGGGTACTCTCCCCCTTGTGTGGGAACACAGGAACCCCACAGACCTTAAGGAATGTGCAGTATTATTGGGAGAGATGAAGCAACAGACAGGGGAACTGGCCGTGAGCCGACAGTGACCATTTACCCAGGCTAACTGGAGTTCCATGGGATCTGGTGGATGGGAGAGAGCGTGCACTTGCCAATGAGAAAGACCCAGGTCCATATTCCTGCTAAGCCCTGTACCTAGCTATGACCTTGGGCAAATCATTACTACCCTCTGAGCCTCAGTTTCCCCGCCCAGCAAGGATGTGCCAGCACCACGACCTGAAAGGGTTTGGAGGGATGACTCGGATGGGTATTTCATCAGATTCTTTTTCCCTCTTCCTTTTTCATGTTAGTTTCTTAGGAGGGAAGGGGAGCCCATTCCCTTGGGGTGAGTGTGGAAGGATTTACATGGGAGTGTGGTGTGAGCCGAGCTGTAAAGAAGGGTGTGGAGGATACAGCTAGTTGCCCCCTAAGTATCCACTTCTCCCTCCTCACCATCAGGACCCCAGCTTTGATCAAGATGTCATCGTGCCCAGCTAAGATGCTCACTTTCCCAGACGCCCTTGCAGCTAATGGGAGCCACATGACCCCATTCCAGCCGATGAAACATACATGGATATCCACATGGTGTTCCTGAGAATGCACTGCTGCTTCTGCGACACAGGAACCTCCCCTCCTTCCTTCTCTCTCCTTCCCACCTGGAAGTGGAGCTGCCACTTTAGAACCAGGAGGTGTTTGATGAGCCTGTGGATAAAAACCACTATGCGGAGGATGCAAAGTGGGGAGACAGAAAGAGTCTGGTCCTTGGAACATCAGTGAGAGATACAGCTCTGGCTCCGTACTGCCTGCCTCTGGGCTTCTTCCTGCGATGTAAGAAAAACAAACCTATCTTCATTTAAGTCACTCTTAGTTGGGTTGCCTGTTACTTGCAACTGAAATGGTTCCTAAATAATACAAATGGTTTGTCATGTTGACACCAAGGAACAGGACAGGCATCCCTGCAGGACAAATGGCAGAAGTGAGTCAAGGGGAGTAGAGAAGCACAAGGTCTGTGCAGGGACCAGGGCTGCTGCTTTCCCCCCAGCCAGTCAACCCCAGATGACCAGTCAGGGAGGTCACAGCCCCCTGCAGGGACTGGTCTAGGAAGGAGCATGTGACCCACTACTGGCCAATCAGATGTGATGGAAAGTCTTCTGGAAGACTCTAGAGAATGTTTTCAGACTCCTAAGAAAATACCCAAGGACGGACAATCAATCCCCTCTCTTTCAGATATTTTTCACATGCAGAACTACCTGGAAGTGTCGGCAGCCACGTGGTTGTCAAGAGGGGAGCTGGTCTATGGACAAAGCTGGCGTCCCAAAGATCACAGAACACAAAATGGGAAAGACCCAGGTTTCTTAATGACATCCCTGAGTCACGGGATTAACCAAACTGCAGCAACCTAAACTCCAATGTGAATAATAATAACCACTGACGTCACCAATGTTGAAAACGCTTGGGAGTAGGGTTAACTGCTACCTGCAGCCTAAATCATCCAAACTAATGCCTTGTATCTGAGGGAAAAAAAGATGGGTCATCATCAGTTAGCTAAGCTGAGAGTGTGCGGTTGCTTTGAGTCGTTGCATACATGGCTTTCTTTAACCTTCCAGAGTGGATCATAAGTGCTTGCTTCAGGGCAAGACTGTCATTGATGAGGTCTCTGTCTTATTGTCAGGCAGCACGGCTCAATGGTAAGAACACGGACTGTGGACCAGATTGGCTAAGTTTGAATCCTGATTCTGCCAACTTCTAGCTTTATGACTTTGAGTGGGTTGTTTGAACTCTCCTTACTTTGCTGATTTAAAAAATAGAGATAATAATAGCACCTCCCTTTTGGGGTGGTTGTAGGATTAAACAAGAGAATCCATGTAAAGAACAGCTCCTGGCATGTGGAGAGTGCTGTGTGAGTTAGCCGTTGTCATAGTGACAACACAGGTGAACAGAATGTTTTTCTGCTGTTACAGCAATAGTATTCCCATTTTGCAGACAGGGATACTGAGGCACGGAGAATTAAGTTCTTTGCCAAAGGTTCGTACAACTGGTAAGTGGAGGAGCTGAGGTTTGAGCTCAGGCAGTGATCTCTTAATCACCACTCTATTCCAGATCCTTTACACAGTGGTCAGATGGAATGAACCAGACAGCTAACCAGGGTGGTCATTAAGCCGGCTGGAATCCATCCTGCTTCGCTGGTGCGTGAATGCAGTCAAGTACCAGCAGCAAGGGTGTGCTCCTTCGTTGCCAGGCTCCACGCGGCTTCCAGCTCCAGTCATTTCAAAGCACCTTTATCATTGCATTTTGGAGCCTCTGAATGGGTCAGTGGGCTCACAGATCTAGAGGGAGCCCAGCCAAATCCCCACCATCTGGCATCGCCCGAGAGACAGCATATGTTGTGGCCCTCTGCGTGATGCCTTCCCCGAGATGCCTCCAAATAAGACCCTAAATGCCCCACTGCTGAGGGCGGCTGGTCCGCAAGTCCCCTGCCGAGGAGCGCCAGTCCCCACAGCTGACGGGCTCCCCAGGCCTTGGGGCTTCTTGGGCTTCCGGGGCCAGCAGCTCCCAAAGGCACCAAGCTTGGATGGAGGCACTCTTTTATCTTTTCAGGCTAGAACAGTGTCCTCCGGGCAGGGAGAATGAAAAAAATAGCTGATACGAGATCAGACTGCAAGCATGGGGCACTAATGTGGCACCGACCAGGTCCAGGCACTGTACGAGGTGCCAAGAACACAGAGATAAATAAAGCCTGGTCCGTGCCCTTCAGGTTTAGAGACCAAGACAGACATAAACAACTAATAATCGCCAACATTATGGAGTTGCTCCCTGTGTGCCAGACGCCGCTTTAAGTATTAACACATTTGGTCTCCACCACTACTCCATGAATTGGCTCCCTTTATCATCACCTTTTCTCCCAGGAAACTGAGGCACACACAGAGAGGTTAAGTCACTTGCCCAAGATCACACAGCAAATAATAGGTGGCTAGAGCCAAGGTATGAACCCAAGGCTCCTGGTTCCATGCTGCAGCCTCTTCACCGCCCCCGCTGCTGCCTATGCCCTGAGCAGGAAGCAATGAATCCTCCTCACTGGCGAGGGGCCACCCAAAGGGAAGAGAAGTCAAGAGAGGTGGGCAGGGCTTCCCTGGTGGCGCAGTGGTTGAGAGTCCGCCTGCCGAGGCAGGGGACGCGGGTTCGTGCCCCGGTCCGGGAAGATCCCACGTGCCGCGGAGCGGCTGGGCCCGTGAGCCATGGCCGCTGAGCCTGCGCGTCCGGAGCCTGTGCTCCGCAACGGGAGAGGCCACGGCAGTGAGAGGCCCGCGTACCAAAAAAAGAAAAAAAAAAAGAGAGGTGGGCAGACATGGACATTGCCAGATGACAATCACAATGATGATAAGAATGATAGCAGCTAACAGTCACTGTGCGCTCACTAAGCGACTCATCTGAGTTTCCACCCAACGCGCTTAAGAGGCTTACCGTCATTACCCGATTTTATAGATGAGACAACTGGGGCACAGAGAGGTTTGGTGACTTGCCTAATCTCACGAGGAAGAGGCAGAGCCAAGACTTGAATCCAGAAGTCTGGCTTCAGAGCCTGTGACCTCACCACCAGGCCAACAGGACGGGGAGATGGTCCTGGGTGAGGAAGCTGCCTGGGCCTGGGTAGAGAATGAGCCAGAGTGCGTGGGGTGGTACGGGGTTGGGCTGCGGGTGTAGGGGCACACGGGGGAAAGGGGCTTTAGGAAGGCCTTGAACTCCAGCTAAAAGGAGACGGGATCTCAGGCGGAACATGGAGATCCGAGTTCTGGTTCTGACTCTGGGGTCAATATGTGACCACGTTGCTAAGACTCAGCTTTCTCTTCTGTAAAGTGGGCACATCCCGGCCTATAGGAAGATAACAATTCCCTGAACAGAGTAGTGTAAGGAGAGGGAAGCAAGGGGTCCATACTTGGTAATTAGAGTACAAAGTGTGAGATGGGGGCACCAAGCATGAGGCTGGAGGAGCGAGCAGGGCCCGGTGGGCAGGGAAACCAGTGAAAACTATTTAGGTAAGAAAGTGATGTGGTTTGTATCCATCAGGCTTCTTAACTGCAAACAGCAAACACCACTCTGACTGGTTTAAGCAAAACTCAAATTCGTTAAAGGAGGGCAGGCAACATGGAGAATCCTCCAAAGGTCCAGAAAGCCGAAATCAGGAGACACAGCCAGAAACTGCACCCGACCACAGGGCACTGGGCACCAGCAAGCGTACCCCACTCCCTCCAGAAGGACCAGATGCCTCCATGGCTTTGCTTAACAAAACTCAATTCTGTTTGTCCCTGCATATTCCCTTCGAAAGAATAGTCTCAAATGAGAGGATCTGATTGGAGAAGCCAAAGTCACCTGGCTGCCCCTCACAGCAGAGGAGGCTGGGAGAATGCCATGACTGCCATCTGGGGACGTGGCAACTGCACTATGGGAAACTCCCCAACACAGGGTGAGCATTCAGAGGGTGTTGGGCAGCCTCAAACCTTCCCCAAAGCCCCTTCCATAGTCCAATTTGCACTGTAGTCTGATGTCTCCACTGGGAGCCTGGAGTTGGGATTTTAGGAGGTTAAGACTGAAGACAGGGAGACCAGGAGGTGAAACCGTGGGGAATTAGTCAAATCCACTTTACCCACCTTCGCTAAAGACTTGTATGTCCTTCAAGTGGCACGTGGGCTTGGAGGCCTAAATCAGCTGTTTTCTAGGAACTTGGAGTCAGCCGTGTCTAGTTTTTGAGCTGAGCTGCTTAAGACTGGGTGGAACCACTGACCCCCCAACTGGGCATGCGCCAGTGTCTGCTTAGTGACCTTTTGAATGTGCAGAGGCCTGTAGCTTGGTTACACCTGCACAGAATGACAATGACCACATGACCACACTTTTTTCCAATCACGTTTCCCCCAAACACCCACGCTCCCCACGCCTCGGACCGCCCTGCTGCTTTATTCGTTATCCCATAAATACCCCAGCCCCTCGCCTTCAGGGAGGTGAGTTTAGGATGCGTTTCCCCATCTATTCGCTTGGCTGCCTTGCAAAGAAACCCTCTCTGCTGCAAACCTCGGCAGCTCAGCATTTTGGCTTGCTGTGCCTCGGGCAAAATCAACCTGGTTAGGTAATAGAAACAACGGCAAGAAATGATAGGGACCTGAATGCCGGCAGTGGTGGCCAAGATGCAGAAAAGGGGCTGGACCTGGGAAAGATTTCGGAGGTAAAATCAGCAGGACTTGAAAACCAGAATGGTTTTACAACAGGGGCACACACATGGGACCAAAGAGATGGTCAACATTTGAGAGTATTTTAATCCTACCCAGGCAAAAGCGACACTGTCGGAAGTAGGCAAATGATGAGGGTGGCTGATTTCAGGGAGGGAAGTGAGGGTGAAAGGGATGGGTGGGATGGGCTTTAAGGGCTATACTCATGGTATATTGGTTTTCTTTGAACCCTTTACAATGGGAATGTTCTCCTGAGCCAGCCTTCCTCTATTCTCTGCTCAGATATTGTTTTTCAGGGAAATAGTTGCCACAGAGGCTTGGCACGGATAGGCACCGAGACCTTTAAGGGAGCTGAGGCCTGTGGTTTGCTCACCGTTCAATCCCAGGGTCTTGGCGTAGAGGCTGACCCACCTTGGGCACACGGTGACTGCCAATCATGCCACCTTGGGCACACGGTGACTGCCAATCTGCCAACGACTGCCAGAACGTTCTTGAAGTTCTGCTAGACTAGGTCTTCAAGAAGGTTGCTTCCATAAGAGAAATAAGAAAAAAGGGGAAAGTCATTCTGTGTCCCTTGCCCTCGTTGAAGCAAGGGTGTTCTGGATAGGATGAGAAGCATTCAGTCTTCACTGAATGATGTTTTATTACACCGGGGAGGCAGCCTAGGGATTAGGGGTGAGGCCGAGCCATAGGAAGGTCCTGCCCTTATTAGCTCTGACCACACTCTCAACCCAGGGCAAGATTTAAGGTTTGGCAGTAAACCTGCCAAAGTGCCATACCTCCACTTTGGGAGTAGAGAAGGGGAGGGAAA
>NW_006771554.1:1641791-1646373 GCF_000442215.2 Lipotes vexillifer | reverse complement strand
GGAAAGAGAAAAGAGTTCAAAGTCTGACTCCATTGTTTACCAATGGTAGAGACCCTGGGCAGGTGTATTTAGCATCCCGTGTCTCAGTTTGATGCTTTAAAACAGGTTCTGCTGTCACCATACCTAACTCCGTCCGGGCTGAGGGATACACATGATACACATGCGCACTTAGAAGGGAGCCTCGCACACAGTAAACACACTACGTTCATCCTGATGATTGTGAGTGTTTCCGTATTAAGTCAGCCAAGCTCTCCCTTGCCTCTGGGATCTTGCCTCTGCTCTTCTGTCACCCGGAAAGACTTTCCTTCTGACCTTTCCATGCAGCTCCTTCCCAGCACGTAGTTTCAGCTCCAATGTCACTCCTCTGAGGACTCAACTTAAAAGCCCCTCCCGCTCGACTGCCTGTTTAATTTCTTCGGAGGACTTAGCACAGTGGTGCCCGAGGTCAGCTTCTCAGGCCGATGCCAGGTTGCAGAGGAATCAACGTGTAGATGCTGACTTGTAAGCTGTAGCCTGGAGCTTCTGGTGGTCCCCTCTGCCATCGTGAGGGAAAAGTTGGCCTACAGATGAGCCAAAGAGATGGAAGAAAAGCAGAGAGATGCAATGTGAAAGGCAGGCTCCTGATTTCAGCTGTGCCTGAAGCCCACTTTATCCCTTGGTGTATTCCTCCCATGATCCAATGGATTCTTTCTTGGCTTGCTTGCACCAGTTAGGTTCCTGTCACTTGAAACTGAAAGGTTTCTGCTTATGGCTCTGCTTCTGGATTCACAGAGAAGCCCACAGGGGACTAGGGCATAGGGAGCGGCCACAGTTCCCATCTCTGTGGGCGTCCCCTACCAGCCCTGGGTTCCACCTTGCTGGGTCTGCCGTTTCAACAGTCCATCACCCCAACGGTGGCCCAGCCTCAGCCCCTGGTCGGCTTCTTCTGGCTTTCTCTGGCTTCTCTCTCCCTTTCCTCCCCATTGTCAGTCTGAGGCTGAGACCCCTTCAGCCAACCCCCGAAACAATTCCACAGCTGCCAAAGACTAGTATTGTGATGTGCAGTAGGGCATTGCCTTTCTTAAAGCCCTATCTCTTTCTCTCTCTCTTTTTAAAGCTAATACATTTTAAATTGTAATTGTTTAATTATACATATAACAACAGTTACTATTTTAAACATTAAGGGTACAGTTCAGTGGCATTAAGTACATTCACATTGCTGTGCCACTATCACCACCAACCATCTACAGAAATTTTTTCGTCTTACAAGATGGAAGCTCTGTTCCCATTAACACTAACTCCCCATTCTTCCTCTTCAGAGCCCCTAGCAACCACCTTTCTAATTTCTGTCTCTATGAGCTTGACTCCTCTAGGTACCTCATATAAGTGGAATCATATTTGTCTTTTTGTGTCTGGCTTATTTCACTTAGCATAATATCGTCAAGGTTCATCATGTTGTAGCGTGTGTCAGAATTTCCTACCTTTTTAAGGCTGAATAATTTTCCACTGCATGTATAAACCACATTTTGTCTATTATTTCATCTGTTGATGCTCACCTGGGTAGCTTCCACCTTTTGGCAATTGTGAATAATGCTGCTATGGGCATGGGCATATGAATGTCTGTGCTTGTCCCTGCTTCCAAATCTTTGGGGATGTATACTCAGAAGCGGAATTGTTGTATCTTTTGGTAATTCTATCTGTAATTTGTTGAGAACCTGACATACTGTTTTCCACAGAAGCTTGACAATTTTACTTTCCCACCAGCAATAGCACAAGGGGCCAAATTTCTCCACATCCTTACCAACACTTTTTTCTCTTTGTTTGTTTGTTTGTTTTTATAGCCACCATCCTAATGAGTGTGCAGTGGTACCTCACTGTGGTTTCGATTTGCATTTCCCTAATGATTAGTGATACGGACCAACTTTTCATGTGCTTCTTGGCCATCTGTACATCTCCTTTGGAGACATGTCTATTCAAGTTTTAGAGCCTTCTTTGTTCATTTCCTTCACTCTTTAGTCATCCATTCAGTAAATATTTCTTGAGCATGTACTATATGCCAGGTATTTTTCTATGCACTATAGGTACAACAATAACCAAGACAAAGCAAACAAACTGAACAACATAAAACATAAGCTCTTTTCTCTGTGGACTTGCCCATCTTTATTTATAACAGAATTCTTGCTTCCGAGGGCTTGTTGTGAGAATGAAATAAAGTAATATGTAAGACCCCAGCAGAGGCAAGGCATCAGTCAGCCCGTCCCTTATCCCCTCCCCCGACTCCCTGTACCTCCACCTTTCCCGTTCCTGCGCTTCCTCCATCCCCTCTTCCATTTTCTCCTCATCACATTATCCTGCCTTTTCCTTTCTTTGTGTGCATTTCAAGAGCTGGTAGATTTCAGGAGCTTTGTGTGCATTTCAGCAGCAGCTGAGTCCCAGAGCTGGAGCCAGCAGGGCTCCATCCCTCCTTCAGCTTTGTTCCAAAACATTTGAAAACACTCACCCAACATTACTTTTTAACTCTGCCACGGAGCAGTTGTACTCAGGCTCCATGGAACCTATGTGAAGAAAGCTACCATTTCACTATAAAGTCCTTTTTTCTGATACATTTCTTGAGAATCTTCTATGACTGGGAAGACATGGTGAAGCTGGGAGAGACAACTCAAATATTTACGAAGAGCCGGCTTGTAGAGCCTGGAGGAGGTGGCTTGTAGGCAGGAGGTGTCTGACTAATGAGTTGGGGGTTGATCAGAGCCTAGAGCAATGGGTAGAATTTGAACTGCAGTGAGTAGACAGGAAATAAAGTGGAGAATTGGGCTTACCAATTGGCCTCCCCTTCTGATAACTAATGACTATTTAATCCCTACTATGTCAGGCATCTTTAAAGAGCTTTATTTAGATTAACTTGCAGTAATCCTCACAACCACTCTGGAAAGTGCAATTAAACCGATTTCTAGGCTATGAAACCGACATGGGAGAAACGAAGGCATTTTTCCAAAGTCATAATACTGTTGAGTGACAGATGCAGGATTGGAACGCAGGCTGTCTCTGACTGCCTCTGTGGGCCGGACCACTGTCCCCTTCCCGCTGTGCTCAAGGGCAGAAACTGTTCCTTGGATTCTTAGTCTAGGCCTGTCTGACTTGGAGTAGGTGTTCAATAAGTATGTGTTGAGTGTTAATGAATATCTGAGAAGAACATCCCAGTTTATAAAACACTTCACCTCTCTTAGCTCCTGTGTCCTCCCAGGAACCCTGAGAAGGAAGATCAATATTCTATAGATTATAGATTAGGAAAATGAGGCATGGGCACAAAGCCACCAAGTAGTAGAGTCAGGGCTCAAACCAGTATTCTCTGACCTCTGGTCCTGTGTTGTCTCCACCAGGCCAGACCATTAGGAGCCATCAAGCCCAGAGCAGGAAGGGCCCTGGGGCAAGAACATGATAAGGTGGCAGCTGGAGAGGAGCTTTGATGTTGGAACAGATGTTTATGAAATTCTAGCTGTCCGAGAGGGTGCTTACAAAGGAAAATGACAATGAGGTGGTTCCTTTAACGATCTAGGAAAGGATCTATCTGGGCAATGAGGGTTGCATATGCAAAGGTCCTGAGGTAGGAGTGAGCTTGGTGTTCAAGGAACAGAAAGCACCCCAGTCCAGCTGGAGTGTTGCAAGCGTGTTACAGAGGGGCCAGGAACACAGAGAGTTGAAGCCAGGGAAGGAGGTGGGATTTTATTCTGGATGCAACCACCCACCCCCCGGAAAATATTAACAGGCAAGTGACTTGGTCTGATATATCATTTTAAATGATCCTTCTGACCATTCTGTGGAGGATGGATTGCAGAGTGCAAGATGGAAGAGACAAGTTTGAGGTGGTCCAGGTTAAAGATGGTGGTGGTTTGGATCAGAGTGCACTTGATGGAGGTGGAGAGAAGTGGACAATGCAGGGTCTATGATGGAGAGATAGAGCCACGGCTTTGCTGATGCCTTGGAAGGTGGCAGGAAGAGGGAATGTGAGCAACCGGGCATTGATCCGTAGTCGTGGACAGCTGGCTAAGGCATAGCCTCTGGAAGCTTCTCCCAGTGGAATGAGCAGGTCTCTCAGCAGTGGCTAAACAAGTCATCTCATGTCCTTAGGAAGAGGTGAATGGGACCCTGATAAATGCCCACCTTCTTTCCAGGCTTCTTCTCAGGGCTCGTTTCCATGTGCCCAGTGAGGGGTCAGGTCTCAGCAGCTGCCAGATTTCCAAGTTCTCTGGAGGTGCGCATACCGCTCTGTCTGCTGCTCCTGGATAGAGAAATGTGAGACGGGAGGGAAAACATACGAGGCTGCCAGCCCCATCGGCCCGCTGCTCAGGTCTGTGTCCTGGCGCCAAGCAGTCCGTACAGATGGGCTCTGTTAGCTCCGGGCACACAGGCCCCGGGTATTGGATCCATCATCAACTTGTGATGAATGGTAATCAGAGCAAAGGCTTCACCAGCCGCAGGAGACTTGGAGGCGTTCAGATGGCAGACGGGGCAGGCGTAAGGGCCCGTAGTGCACCTTTCTATTGGAACAAAGCATCTAGCAGAGTCTAGACATCCTCTGCAATTCCCTCTGCAAAATGGGGGG
>NW_006771554.1:1631555-1641781 GCF_000442215.2 Lipotes vexillifer | reverse complement strand
GGGGGGGGGGGGGGCAGTGACTGTGGGTTCAGTATGTCCCCATCACTCTTCTATGATGGCGACTTCCCAGGATTCCTTTGACCTCCTAACAGCTGTGCCCTCCCTGTCCCCCAAGTTCCTGGGGGCCCAGCCTTTGGCTTTTCATCTGGGCTTCCCGTCCCAGGTATGGAAGTTTCCTGCATTCCTCCCCATCAAAACTTCTGCATTTTATTTTATCAATGAAGACACTGTTCTTAGAGCTTAACTAATCTGATGAATGAATGTGCACAAAGGGGTTCAAAGATCCTTTGGCCACGCAGTCAGTGATTTGGTTTCCTGTCCCAAAGTCACCCCTAATTAGCTTGGGGGATTAGAAAGCCCTGGAGAGATGATAAGGCATTCTGAGTACCCAACTGAGACTCGCTCCTTGGCTTGACCGGAAGGGTGGAAAAGAAAGAGGAAAGACAGTAGCTTTGTCACTGTGTAATCCACCAGCATTTAAGTTCTTTCCTTGGATGCTCTGTGAGAGAGTGGACACAGACGGGAAAGCATTACATCAACTGCAGGGGGCGGCGAGGACGGTGGTGTGAGCATCATTAGGCTTTTGCAACAAGTTGCACAAGATGATGTCATGTAAAAATCTGAGTGTTCACTGACCCTTCCACCCCTTGTCATTACCCGTTCTTGAACTGATCTTTTGGAGTTGAGGGAACAGGATTCTCCTCAGGGTAAAGTTTCAGGAAATGAGTGAAAGGCAACTGACAAGTGAGAAGTATTCTACTTTTTTTTGCTGATTTTTTTTTGCCACATTGATTTTGGTATTGATGCAAATGTTATTTATAATATCAAAGTGAGGAAATAGTTTTCTCTTGTTTCCCAGGGGACTTAGTAAATGGTGGGATTAATGGCCACCATCTGTTTAATCTCTAATCAATATTTGCTTCAAGAAATATCTATTCGATAAGAAAATACTTGTCCCAAATTGGTATCTTATCGAAGATATACAATAATAAAACTGCTTTTAAGTTCTTAGGACCTTTAGATGAAGATTTCTGTGCAGAAGATTTTTACTTGTTGGAAAAGATAACATTGACTAATTTAGTAGAGAAAATTGAAGACATTGTTGAAAGTACAGAAGTCAACTCAAAGACGTAAGTATTTAAAATTGTAAGAGCAATTCATTTTGGAGTTTTTTTGTATCCGATTTTTTCTTTTTAAGATTAGAAAATGTTTCAAATACACATAGAAGATACAATGAAAGACACGTAGAGAATATAAAGAAACAGCGGACGGTAACCATTTGCTTACCACTACCAAGCTGTAGATGTTAATATTTCGTTTTATTTGTCTTGACTGTCCCATTCTCCCTCCCTCCCTGAGAGGTGACCATCTTCTCAAATGTTGTGTGCATGATTCCCATATATGTGCTGGACAGGATTCTCCTCAGGGTAAAGTTTCAGGAAATGAGTGAAAGGCAGCTGACAAGTATTCTACTTTTTAAACTGCTGTCAAGGCTACTGTTAATCTCTGGGCACAATGGTAGTTTTTATTTTCATGTCTGTACATTAGCTCCCTGTCCTTTAGGAAATGGAAAGTTGCTATGCCTGATGAATACATTAAGCTGGTCTTTTGGCTTAAAAAGAAAAAAAAAAAACTGAGTGTTTTTCATGATCCTTACTGCTTGCTGCTTGTTAGATCCGACCAGGGCACAAACTTCGGGGAAGCCACAAGCTCTGCTTTCTCTGTGGAGCAGTTCTGTGTCTGACCCTCTATTCTGGGGGTAGCAGAGCTTTAGCAACTCTCCAAATTCAAGTGCCAATTTGAATCGAGCAACCCAGACCCCATCATGATAATCACAGCTGCTATTTATTGAATGCCTGCCATGGGTCACCTATTCTGGGCATTTTAACGCGTATGTGCTTATTTAATCCTCCTTACGGCTCTGTTGAGATTGGGTCTTGTCATCCCATTTTCTCAGACAAGAAAGCTGAAGTTCCAGTGCTTGCCCGAGGCCTCACTGTGGGAAAGAGGCTTGAGCAGGTGGGAGCGCCTCACAGCTCACTTGACCCCAGCATCCATGTTCTCCGTGGGACCCACGCTCTCCCTGCTTTGTAGTGAGAATGTGTTCCAAATAGGCCCAACTCAATTATCCTAAATTTCACCACATTTCTATATTTCCTACTTTGCTGGACTTCTCTAAGGCTCACAGAGAACTTCCCTGGATTATAGGCTGGAATTGCTCCATCTCCTGATGTACCATTTAACCACTCAGCATGTGCTCTCTTCTCTCCTCTCCTTTTCTCCCTATTCCCTCCTCTCTGACTAGCCAAATCATACTCAGAAGACTCCTTTATTACAAGCAACAAAACCTCCAATTCAAAATGGTTTATGCATATAAAAATTTTTTAGAAAGAAAAAAGATGGCTTATGCACTAAGGCAATGCATTGACTTTTGTAACTGAAAACAGCAGCAGTGAGCTACCTTCAGGAATAGGTTGATCAAGTTGTCCAAAGGATACCATCAGGATCCAGTTTCTGTATCCCTTGGCTCTGTTCTCACATAAATTTTCCCTTTGTGGCTTCCATATATTTCACCTCTTCTCAGACTCAAGGCTTCTGGGAAAGAGGGAACATCTTTGTGCCAACATTAACTTATGCATTCAGCCAATATTCAGGGAGTATCCCTTTGTTCCAGAATTTTTTCTAGGTGCTGAGGATTCCTGAGACAAAACAGGCTCCTGCCTTCCTGGAGCCTCCGGTCCAGGTGGGTAACTGACAACACAGGCATTAACAAATAAACATGAAAGATGTCAGCTGTGACAAACATGATGAAGAAAAACAGTGCAAGGCAAGGAGATAATAAAAAAGGACGATTTTAGAGCAGTTGGGAAAGGAGGTCAATTTTTAGAAAAAATCTACATGAGGCGAGCTCTGTGAATACTGGAGAGAGGAATGTTTCAGGCAGAGGGACCAGCAAGGGCTAAGGCACAGCAGCGGGACCAAGGCGGGTATGTCAGTGCGAGAACAGGAGATGAGAGTGGCTGGGGATAAAGGGTAAAGCGGGAGGGAGGCTGGAGAGGTGAGCGGGAGCCCCATCAGGTCATGGGAGGGGTCTGAGTCTCTGATCAGCACACAGAGGACCCCTGTCAGCAGCAAGTCTCACGGGGACTTTGGGGCCACATGCTCATTCCTAGATCTTTACTGAGACGGGGGGGATGTGCGCCCCTGGTGGGCTGAGGTCTGAGCTGAGGCGTGGGCAGCAGTGGCTCGCCAGAGAAACACGCGGTACTGCCGGCAGGAAGATGAACAGATTCCAGGCGGCTGAAATAATGGGGTCCGCTCTGGCAGCTCCTGAGCCTGCTCTCAAGTGTCACCTCCAGGAACCCGCCCCATGCCCACCCCTCCCTCCACGTGGTCTCTGCAGACACACACGTGTGGCCAGCGCAGGCAACACGAGGCTGTCCCTGCCCTCTGCTCACACATCTGTGTCTTGCCTTCTCTGATGGATCGGGGGTTTGCAAACAAGTGCCCTGGGCCAAATCCAGCCCACACAGGCTGTTTTTGTCCAGCCCCTGAACTAAAACGGTTTTTACACTACACACACACACACACACACACACACACACACACACATACAAATATGTGACAAAGACCACACTTGGCCTGCAAAGCCTAAAATATTCACGATCTGGCCCTTTTAGAGAATAAGTTTGCTGAACATAAGCCATTTAGGGAGGTTTTTTGTTCCATCTCTGCATCTCTAATGGGATGTGTTCCAATGGCAACATCTGATTGCATCAGACTAGAATCAGTCCTCTTTGATCACTAAACGCACAGAGCACGTGGAGAATCCACTTTTGCGAGCCAGGTTTTCCTACAATAGTCATAGTAAACGGTGGATTCTGACGGGTAAACGGGACGTCAGCTGTTTGTCCCTGCATAGCACCCACTCGGCTTCTCTTCATCACAGCAGTCTTGTCTCCATTCTTAGCACTTGAGTTTCCTAGGGCATCACCCCAGGTTCCAGAAAGGAGTTCTAAACCCCTACTGAGACAATGAATTGAAATTCTGTGATTTCTGGCAAAAAAAAAAAAAACTTGGTAGGGGCTGGAGTAGGGGTCTCTTTCCATTGGCCCGGGAAATGGGAGGATCTCAGCCCGGACCCCTGGCAGCGGGGAGCCCCAACAGAGGAGGGCAGAGCTGAGAGATGGAGAAGGCGGGAACCCGAGTCTGGTGGTGGCAGCTGCCCCTTTTAGTGGCCATTTGTCATCCAAGCTTCTCTGCCCAGCTGTGTGAGTGGGTAGACTAACCATGGAATTCATTGGCCAAATCAGACCACTTCTGAGCAAAAACGGGGTGCTCATAGCATTATATGGGGCCTGTCCCAGGCAAGCCAGGATGGATGGTCACCCTAGATGGACCTGGGCAAGTTATTTAGGTCTCTTTATCTCAGATTCTTCATCTGAGGAATACCTATCTCCAGAGGGATATTACGATGAGTAAATTAATTGATGTAAATTACTTCAAAGACTGCCAGGCACATCATAAACTACTGACGTGTGTTAGCTACCGTGGTTGTTGATGACATTGTTGTTTTCATCATTGTTTGTCCTGGGGCATCCTGAAGTTTCCTCCCATATTTCCTTCCCATCTTATGGGCTCATGTTTCCCCAAGTGAGAAGTCAGAAACATGTTTTCCTGCACCCCCTAGGGTGCAGGAAGGTGACCCAGTTCCGTGAGTTAGACGCACCATGCAATCCAGAAGCTGGTCACCTGGAGAAGGCACCACGCAGATTCTTGTTGGTAAGGGGCCCCTGGGACACACACACCTGTGGCATCAATGCGGAGGCTCCAGTGCTGGTTCCTGGGCTCAGCTGCAGTGTCCTCAGGAGAGGGGACAGTGATGTTTGCTCTGGGGCAGCTCTGCACTGCAATCTGGATGTCGCTCCTGGTTTCAGAGCCACCAGACCTGTTTCTTTGCTCTTCCCAGAGATCCTGTAAGCCACGTGATAGCCTTCAATAAGCCTTTTTACACTTAAACAAACTAGATTGAGGTCTCCTGTTTGTAGCTAACATATAACTGATAAAACCCCCTAGATCCAACCATGCCTGCAATCCTCCCCCAGACTTTTTCAGTTAAACAAGCCAATCATCCTGACCCATCTCCCCTTGTCTTCTAATTCAGTTTAATTTGGATCCCTACCATTTATAGCCAATGACTATCACTAATACACATACCTGCTATCAAAATTTGGAGGGAAATGTAGAAAATTTAAAACCATAGTTTTTGCACAAAATCTTAAAACACTCCCCTCCCCACCATGTAATATGTCCATTTTCACTCATCAGCCATTTAAACAGAGTTCCTGGATACCTAAATCCGAAGCCAAAGATAGACAACAGGTGTCCCCTATTTTTCTATTGCTATTTCCCAAATGCTGGCTTAGGAAATGCAAACTAAGGCTCTGGATTGCTGCTGTCATCTCTGGCAGGGCTCCAGGAATAAGGTGAATCCGTGTGTGTGATTTGAAAGGCGATTGTCTCTGGAGAAGCCTACCTTCCTTCCCACCTTGAACTTGTGGTTGCGTGATATCCAGAGTGCTTTGTGAACAAATAAAAAGGCAAAGAAAACACAGTACATTTGGATTGCCATATGCCCTCCCACCCATCAGCAGCCCCCCAGACTCCCTATAAAAAGTTCAGCCCTGAGACTGGCTGGTTTTCTGAATATAGACCTTTGTGAAAACCCTCTAAGATGTATCCCCCAGATACGTCTTATCAACACCCCCAGATAATTTATCTGGATATGAATGAGGGTTTCAGCCCAAGAGGAAAAAATGTTAAACATCTCTGGAAATAAAATTTCCATTCACACTCAAAGTTTACATTTCTAACATTATTTCCATGTGCCCGTCAGAGCTGGGAGAAGGAAGAGAAAAATACCGAGCCTTCAGACCAAGACTTTGCCTGTCCTGTATTTTTATGGGCAGGCAGTATTTGATGCCACCTTTGAGGGAAGGGATTCCAGCACTGTCCTCCTGCAGGGATTTGGGATTTCATTTCGAAAAGTCAGGCCATACCTAGATGAGGGCAGGGCCTGTGGGAGAATCTTTTTTTCTTTTTTTTAAATCCAACTAATGCCTTCAGGGACATCAGTTTTGCCTGTGTGACTTAAAATATCATTAAAAAATTATTATATAGTGTAATTGACCTTTTGTAGTGTACAGTCTATGAATTTTAATGTATGTATATGTGTTGTGTAATCCCCATCAGAATCAGGATATAGAAGAGTGCTATCACTCCCCCCCAAAAAAAATCCAACCTCCTGCTATTTCCTTATAGTCACAATTTCTTCCCCACATATAACCCCTGGCAGCCCCTGTACTGTTCTCTAACACTGTTTTTTTCCCTTTTCCAGGAAGTCATATAAATGGAAATGTACAGTAATCTTTGAGACTGTTTTCTCTCACTCAACTTAATGCCTTCCAGATTCAAAGAAGTTGCCGTGTGTACATCAATAGTTCATTCCTTTCATTCCTGAGTAGTATTCCATCATGTGGATGAAAAGACTGTTTAACCATTCACCTGCTGACGGGCATTTGGGTGGTTTCCATGTTTTTGCAATTATGAAGAGAGCCGCTGCAAACTTTTGGGCACAGGTTTTTGTGTGAACATAAGTCTCCTTTCCTCTTGGGTAAATACCCAGGAATGGCATTGCTGGGTCATCTGGTAAATGTATGTTTAATTTTATAAGAAACTGGAAAACTGCTTTCTAGAGTGACTGTACCATTTTGTATTCCTAAATGCAATACATGAATTCCAGTTGCTCCACGAGCTCTTACATATATTGATATATAGTGCTTGTGCTTGTATTGTCAGGTTTTTATAATAGCCATTCTAACAGATGTGTAGTGGTATTTCATTGTGGTTTCAATTTGCATTTCCCTAATAGCTAATGATATAGAAAAGTTTATCATGCGTAGCAAATGTCAGAAAATCCAGCTCAAACTATTTTCATTAATAAACGGTTTTGTTGTTGTTGTGTGTAGTGGTATTTCATTGTGGTTTCAATTTGCATTTCCCTAATAGCTAATGATATAGAAAACTTTATCATGCGTAGCAAATGTCAGAAAATCCAGCTCAAACTATTTTCATTAATAAACGGTTTTGTTGTTGTTGGCTGCGTTGGGTTTGGTGCCCAAAACAAAGTCCAGAGGTAGCATGCCTCATGGCAGGTGGAATCCAGGATCTTAAATGATTTGATTTCTCTTGTTCACCTCTGCTTTCTGTAATGTCGGCTTCATCGTTGGACTCTATCTTCTGGTGGTTCTGGGTTCTCAACGGGCGGCAGCAGAATCGCTCCTGGGTGTCTAGAACACAGATCTTTACACCACACAAACAGGAGGAAGAAAGGAGGTCTCATAGTATCTAGTGTGTAAGTCAAAAATTTTTTATCCTTTTGCTAGCCCAAATTGGGTTATGTGTCTATTCCTAAACCAATCATCCAAACCAAAATGCCAGAGTGTGCCGTTTGGCATAAGCTCACATGAGCTCCCCTATGTATCTGAGCCTGGTATCAGTTCCACCCAAAACATGTGTCTGGGAATATAGGAGGGATAATTTTCCCAAAGGAAAATCAGAGTATAAACAATGGGAGAAAGGATAGACAGATGGATGCTCTGGAGCCAAATCATTTAGATTGATTATGAATGTAACATCAAAAGTACTAACTTATCCTAACTTAATAATTCAAAATGATTTGTTGGGCTTCCCTGGTGGCGCAGTGGTTGAGAGTCCGCCTGCCGATGCAGGGGACACGGGTTCGTGCCCCGGTCCGGGAAGATCCCACATGCCGCAGAGCGGCTGGGCCCGTGAGCCATGGCCGCTGAGCCTGCGTGTCCGGAGCCTGTGCTCCGCAACGGGAGAGGCCACAGCAGTGAGAGGCCCGCGTACCGCAAAAAAAAAAAAAAAAAAAAAAAAAGATTTGTTGTTCATGTAAGCAATATATTTAGAGGTTCCCAAAATGGCCTAGCAGTGCCAGGACTCAAATCACCAATTCTCCCATATCCAGAGGGTGGTTTCCAAGGAAGATATTAACTCTGCCCTGATTGGACCACCCTGAGCCTAGGAAAATATTACATGCTGATTGGCTCACGCCTAGCTTTGCTGAACTAATCATGTGGCAAAGAGGGTGGCATTACGCTAGTTAGCTTGGAACGTTCAGGTCCCACTGTAGCTGGGCATGGGGTCAATTTCCCTGAGAGACATGGGTGACTTGGGAGAAGGGTGAGCATGACCAACACTGAGGTTATTGCATGGCAGGGATATGGGTGGCCAGATACTGGGTGGGCATGAAAAATATCTACAAAAACCACCAAACATAGAACCCAGGTCTTTCCAAAGCAGAGAATGGGTCTTCATTTCAAATTTCCACAATATTCGCAGTTAACGGCACTTGGCACTCAATCAATTTTTGATGACCGGATTAACAAGTTAAAACAATCAGGCTATAGGGAATAAAATTCTAATCACATTTAAAAATAAGATTCACAGTCCTAGGGCTAATTCCAGTTGTGACACTATAACTGAGAGACATATTTGCTATACTGTGTCTATGAAGAACTGTCAGAATATCTTGAAGTTAGGTAATAATTTGGTATCTATTAAGATTCTATCTTCAAAAGTCATTTTTCAGTGCACACAGCATGGAGGACAAGGCAAACCAATGTCAAAACCTTCACTTTATATAAT
The DNA here is from genome assembly GCF_000442215.2 of Lipotes vexillifer. NCBI lineage: Eukaryota > Metazoa > Chordata > Mammalia > Artiodactyla > Lipotidae > Lipotes > Lipotes vexillifer. The sequence goes on along the minus strand of NW_006771554.1, from coordinate 1,633,051 downwards.
TTTATCTCAGCTTCTAGGCTAAGGGCTGTGATAAACTGACACATGTCACAAAACTCAAAACTCAGACAGTCCTTAGCAAGAAAACAGATGATCATTTAAGACACAGCACCTGATGGATGGTTGTGGAAGTTAATGCTGTAGAATCTCAAGAAGGGTGAAAACCCTTCACAACTCTTGATCAAGGTAAGATTTCAACAGAGTCCTATGGGTGAGTAAGATGACCCTAAAAGTCAAGGATGGTGTTAGAGGTGGGGTGAAGGGTCCAAAGCCAAGCCTTAGAGTCAAGAAAAGGGAAGGGATGTTGTGTTGGGGGTCCCCAAGACCACTGTCAGGCTTGCTGATTCACTGGGAGGACTCGGTAGGACTCAGCTTATAACCATACTCAGGGCTGTGATTAATTACAGGGAATCGGTACAAAGTAAATCAGCAAAGGGAAAAGGTACATGGAGTGAAGTCCAGAGGAAGCCAGGAGCAAGCTTCCAAGGGTCTCTCCCAGTAGAGTCACACAAGCCTGCCTTTATTCCTCCAGCAACAAGATGTGACAACATGCGTGCAATGTTGCCCACCAGGCAAGCTCATTAGAGACTCTGCCCGGAGGCTGGGCAACGTGGCAGCCTCTGCCTCGTACGTACCAAAACCCCAGACTCCCAAAAGGAGAACAGGTGTTGAACATAAAACACATTGTTTTGTATAAACAGTTTAGGCATAGGGAGCCACTCTTATCAGTCAGGGTGTTGAGAACCCTCCTGAAATCCAAGTTCCCATATACCAGCCAAGGGCCAACCCTGCAAGCAGGCCCTTCAAAGGACAGCAGTCAGACCTGCTATAGCAACTCTCTTCTGCACAGATGTTCAAAAGTTCAATCTTTAAGGTGGTCTTTTCACTTCTCTAATCATGGGGACCTGGCATAATAATAATTAACAATTACCGCTCCTGCCCTGTGCCAATAATTGGGTGAGTTATTCTCTCTCTCTGAGCCTCAGTTTCTTTATCTGAAAACAGAAACAAGGTTAACCACAAAGTGGCTGAATCAACCCAGGCAAGAGGTGCGAACACCTGTTCCCCACAGGGGAGATGGTGAGCATCACCTCCCTTCCCTCTTCCTCTGCCACAGCCCCTGATTTAATGCAGGGGGATCATCTGAGCCTGTCCAGGCAAGAGCAGGATTGCTTTCCACTCACCCCACCCAAGCCTGGCCTCAGAGGGTCACGCAGTCGAGCAGAGCAGGAAAAATGGGCTGGGAAACAGGGTGGATTTATACCCTGCCTTTCAAAGCACTTTAAGGATGTGCTCCTGCATAACCTCATTTCTCTCCTGAAGATCAAGGGACAACACAGACACACAGAGATATATGAGTCTCTCTAGAGCAGTGCTTGATACCTAGGGTGATCAAAAAGCATTTGCAGAATAAACAAGCACATTCACAAATAAATGCCAGGATGAATGAAACCTGGTTTTGAGTGGAGTCATGAACACCGCTTCCCTTGGGTTCAGCA
>NW_006771554.1:1587347-1631401 GCF_000442215.2 Lipotes vexillifer | reverse complement strand
TCAGCAGAGCAGAATTTGCAAACGCAGTCTTTTCTCGGGCGTTGCCAGCCCAACTCAGTGGTTGACAAGGAGCACCTATCCCCACACTCACAGGTCCATGGGGCCACCACAGCTCAGCTGATCTTGGCGGGCCCCTGCGGGGCTTTTGCTCCACAAGCTCGGGGGAAGCAGCTACCGGGACGTGTGCTCTCCTCGTGGCAGATCCCCAAAGCAAGGGCAAAACAAACTGCAGGAGCACGTCGAATGCCTTTGCTCTGTGTCACTGTCACCGACATTCAACTGGTCAAAGCAAGTCACAGGGCCAAACCCACATGGAAGCAGGTGTGAAGCACTTACTCACAAGGTGAAGAGAAGAGTGTGAATATTTGCTGAACAATAATTCAAACTATCATGTGAACCATAACCCTAGATAGATGATAGATGATAGATAGATAGATAGATAGATATACAGATAGATGGTAGAACCTGAAATACCCTCATAAAGGAAAATAATCACAGTGGCAGTTAATGCAAACACACCTACAGCCATCTACCAGCAGCCTCAAGTCTCAGTGGCACCAGGCAATAGCCCCCAGGGGCTTCTAGAACATTCCAGGATGGGAGGTGCAAGGTCATCGCTCCAACCTCAGCAGGTGGATCCAGCTCACATTTTAACTCCAATTTAACTCAAACGGCAGCTGCTGTTGTTGCCTGGGGACCCCTATCTTTTTGCATGTTATTGTAGATCAGTTGCCCGCCGCTGCAATAAAGAACTCTCGCTGGGTTGTCTGGAATTCCTAAATCAGCGCTGCAGAGAGGCTGGCAGAGAAACCAGGCAGGCTCCCGTCACGGGTGATTGATGCCAGACCCCAGAAGGCAATTATGGGGTCCTGGCTTTTGTGAAACCAGCCCCGGCCACATACCAGAGCTCAAAGGAGGACTTTGGCTGCCCTTGCAGGTGAGGCCAGTGGTGGCCGTGGCTGGGCAGCAGGAGCGTTTGGAAGATGCTGGACACACATCACAGCTGGATGGGATTCACCTGTACCCACTGGCGTTCGTGAAAAAGCACTTGCCAGCTTTGTCTAGTGCCTCTTTGGTTCCCAACTGTGTCCTTACCATTATACAGTGGAGGGGACAGAGATGGATGGTCGGGTACCAGATGGGCCATCATCAAATTGGAGCACCCAGACCCCCGCTGGGGCCGGGGCATGAAGATTTTCCAAGGGTTTATAGGCACAGGGGGTTCTCAGAGAGTCAATTTCCACGACAATTTCCAAGAGACCTTCCACTGACACGTGTCCTATCTGCCACTTCCTCTTTCACACATGTGTCCTTCTTCCACTATATAAAAAATAAGTTTATCAGTCAGGGTGCCAACTCGAAACAGAAAGTGCACTCAAATTGGGTAATTCGAGGAGAATGTAATAGAGGAAATAATTTACAAAAGTATAGGTGGGGTAAAGAAAACTACAAAGGATAGTGCCGCCTTTGGGCTGGTGGGGCCCTGAGTAGGGCAAGGGGAGAGAGAAGTTTCTAGAACCTTCTAGAAGTTTCTAGAACCTTCAGAGACGGGGAGGCTGCATAAAATGTGAAGGAAGTGTGGCCTTCTGGAGAAGACGCAGCCACCCTGGGTCACCTCGCAGATAAGGCCAGGGAATAAATGCCCAGTCAACTTTATTCTCTTCTGGCTTCCACCAATGCCGCATCCCTCATTGGCCTTAGGAGAACGGAGCCCATTGATCGGTCTGTGCAGTCAGCCTCCTGGGGAGTAAGGAAGGTGGAGAGGGGTGGGGGATGGGAGACTCCCCCCAGAAAAGGCATCACCCATCCTGAATCTAACAAAGGTGCCGTCCCCTGCTGCGAAAACAAAACAAAACAAAAATGTCCTTCAGGGCACCAAACAAAGGCACATTTTGAAATATTCACCTTGCGTGGAGAACACAAATGTCTGATAACTGGGTAGCACATTTGGTGTCTAACTGGGAACCACCTCCTTTTAGGAGTTAGACTGTTTTCAATTCTTCACTGTCCCTGAACTTGGAGAAACTAGTACCTATGTCAGCTTATAGATTATCAAATAACACTAAGTAATTTTTGGCATATAACTTGAAAGGACCCCAAACAATTGCACAGCAGACAACAGAAGCCCTTCCGAGCCCATCTGTTTGTTTTCATGAACAGGCTTTCCGTGCTGACACCAAGAAAAACAAATGGTATGAATAGAATTGACACTGAAGCCTATCTTTCTAAAATAACAATATTCATTCATGAATACATTCATTGAAAAAACAGTCCCACCTCTCATATTAAGAGAAATATATCCCAAAGTATTGTACTTTATGGATTGATCATTCTTTATCACCGGCTGTGACATGCTTAAGCTGTTTTGATCAAGTGTATTCTACTAACCACCATAACGATCATTGAATTTAAAATAACTTATTTTAAAATGTAAAGACTTGTAGTCAATGAAAAATTTTTAATTTCAATTTTAGGCACATTTTTTGTGCAGTCAAGTGATGGATGATAAAGTGATTAATAAACGACTTCCAAGAATTAAAATATATATTAAGACCAAATTTCTGCCAGGGTAGTACAAGTTGATAAAAAAGAACAATGCAGAATTCCTAACAATTAAAACAAAGCTTGTATATGTATTAATTTTTTCCATGATGGTGGGTATCAAACCACAGTTGAGCTTCAATGGACATACTTTGAAAATTACATTACAGTTCTCTTTTAAAATACCAATATTTACATGTCAAAAATTATATCCATTTATATACATTTTATTTACTATATTTATATATAAAATAAATATGTATTCTATTTTGATATTATTTACTTATATTAACATTCTATATAATTTAATTATATCCAAATATATATTTAAGCCTATTATACAAAATTTAGATGATAACTTAAAAATGTGAGAGTATGTGGGAAGTATTATCAGAAGCATGCAGTTGTTCACACCTTTTCTCTGATTATCACACTAAGAATATTAATAATTATGAATATTTTAAAAATATAGTTTCAAAGATATTAACAGTGCTCTTATAGTGAAAAACTGTGGGGGGGAGTGAAGGTCCAGCAATAGAAGAATGATTATTACACATCCATTTAAAAAAATGCAATAACTAAAGGTAAAATGTGAGAGTATGGATGTGATTTTCAAAGTTGGAGGAGATGCTACAAGATAAGTCTGCAGAATCAAGCAGGGCTCAGATATTTTGAGGAGTCTCGTTGGCCCACCGAATGCTGGGAAAACAAGGAATGAAATAAGGTAAAATCTATCCAGGATGGCACAGGACAGCTGCATCCAGTTCCCAATGACAAGGTAATAACGTGCTGTCAGAGCAGGGGAAGATGGCTGTGGAGCAAGGTGATCACAACTGATGTCCTAGAGGAACAGAAATTAACCCAGGACTTGAAGGAGCATTGAGCTGCATCTGAGAATGTGGAGGAAAAGTTGCCAGGGAAGTTTCGAAAGAGGCAGTGGCTTATGGACCCTGGAATATTTCCATTTGCAATCAGATCCACCTGTGGACACTCAGTTACTCTCAACCATAACAACAACAACAACGGTAGTAGTAGCAGTAATAATAGTCTATATTTGTTGAACACTATTTTTAGGCATTGGTCTGAGATATATAGATATGGATTCTAGGAGTCTAACACCCATTCTTAGCCACTATTCCACACTGCTTCTCTTATTTCTCTGGGTGCTATTCATGCCATCATTCCTTCTTTATTTCATTCAGCAAATAACTCTTGCCCGCTATGTGCTGAGTCCTGTAGATATAGTGTTCAAGGTATCTTAACTATCAGCACGTTCTCATCTGCACTGGTTTCCTCGTAGAACCTTACTCTGGTGTGGTTTGATTCTCCCCTTCTCCCTGGAAAGGATGCTGACTCCCCGCTCCAAACTGTGGAAGACAACCATCCTCTCTCTACACTCCTCTCCCTCAGTTTCCAGTCTCAGGACCGAGCTCCTGTGCTCAGCTTTTCCTGGCCAGTCCACTGAGTGTCCACATTTCTCAGAACCCAGACATCTCTTACAGTCTGTCAACCATCCAGTCCTCAGTCCATAGAGTTTTGCACTATGCTTGCAATAGAGTGTACACTGGCATTGCCTATTACATTCAGAATCGCCTCAAGATTTCTAGCTCAGTGGCACCCACTGAGATGAGATTTGAGATTTCATTCAGCTGTGACTTCCCCTCCGCCCCCGCAGTGGACAGGACCCTTGAACAAGATAAAGGTGTATTTCTGTCTCATATAAATGTGGACAGTCCAGGGCTACTACAGTGGCTCCCAAGACATCAAGGGCCCAGGCCCCTTCTATCATGTTGCTCTGCCATGCTCAGCATAAGGCTTCTCACTCATAGCTCTGGGCGCCTGCTCTACATCAGACACCCGAGTCTGCATTCCAGCCACAGGAAGCAGGAAAAAAGCTGTGGAGGGAGGACATGCCCTCTCTCCTTAAGACGCTTTTCAGAATTTGAATACAGTACTTAGGCGTATATCCCACTAACTAGAACTTAGTGATCTGGCCGCATCTACCGGCAAGCCCGAATGGGACATGGAGTTTTTCTTTTACACAGTCGTGTGCCAAGCAAAATACCTGGGCTTCTAATACAAAAGAAGGGAAGCACAGACATTACGGAAGAGCCCCCAAAGTCTGCCATAGCATCTCACACTCCCTTTCCCCCGGACTGGGCCCATTTCTCCAGCCCAACCACCACCCTCTGGTCCCACTTTTCCATGGATCTTAAGGACCAAGCACAGAGTCTCTTTGGCTGTGACCAGCCCTCCTCCCCAACCCCCCAGGAAAATCCTTAGTAGTTACTAATATGATACAGTTTCCCAAGGACTTGTCCTCTGACTTACAACATCTAGTATTCATGAATACATGTTTACAGATGGGCTTTCCATTGATGTACAATCCAGCCCTCACACTTTGAACCAAAAACTAAATGTTTTCTGCCTAGAGTCAACAATACTTAAAAATTTGTTAGGAGGGTAGATCTCACGTTAAGTGTTCTTACCACAAAAGGTAGGGTGCAGGGAAACTTGGGGTTGATCGATATGTCTATTACCTTGATGGTGGTGATGTTTCATGGGTGTTTGCATACGTTCAAGCTCATCACATTGTATACATGAAATTTGTGCACTTTGTCATATATCCATTACACCTCAACAAAGCGGTTTAAAAATAAATAAGTAAATGTTTCTGCTCAGCTAGTCTGTCATCTGTCATGGGGAAGTGAGCAGGCATGGCCCCTGCCCATCAGACACTTGGGTGGTGGCTACAGCATGGCCAGCAGCTGTGGAGACCTGGGAAGGATGAGCATGTAAAGCGGGTGGTCTTCCCCAGGACATCTGTCAGCATGCTCGTTCCAACAATGGAATCCACCGTAGCTATTTAAGCAGAAAAGGAATTTCATAAAGAGTGTTGGGGAACTCCCAGACTCTCTGGAAGGAACAGCAGATCAGGCTTCTTAGAGTCCACACAACTGGTAATAATGCTGTGTGTCTCCCAGGGCGAACTGACAATTTCACAAAAGGCAGAGGAGCTACGATTAGGGCAGAAAACCTCAGAAATTTCAAATTTAAAGAAAAGATTTTTTCAAAATAAGTACAAGCAGCTTAGTTGTTGGTATCTGAATTAGCTCAAACCTTGCTCCTGAGTCCATGCAGAGTCACTGAGGAGCTCAATGTATTCATGATCGCAAATGTTTGGTTAAAGAATTAATACCATGTCCGCACTGCCCCAAACCAGAGGCACTTTTATTCTAATCACGTGGTTAGGAAGAAATTCAGACATGGCAGGGACTTCTTGAGCTATTTGTAAGGAAGAGCCAAGAAATGGACAATCATAAACTGGGGATTGGTTTATTCCTCCAAGTTACCACAAACCTCATTTACCCTTAGCTTACGCACGTGTTTCCTTCCAAGGAAAATTGCTAACACATTCCTTGGGGCATTTTCCCCTACTTTTTATTTTCTTGACTGTGTTTAAATGAACTACTAATTTTGTTTTCATGGTGATTTAAGGAGTAGTAGAGTTCGGATTGGATAACTACCACCTTAATGCTTTCAGAGCAAAACAAATTTTAGGGTTTCGTTCTGCTGTCATCAAAATCAACCACATGGTGACTGGCCCTGTGGAGTTTTCTAGGTAGACCCGATGGACATGAAGTTGTACCTGACGTTAAGGACGCCAAGACTAAAATTTGTATCGGAGGCTGTGAAGGCTCGTTGGAAATGTGTGTTTTTCGAGAGCAAATTAACATTGGATTTCTTGGGTGTGGTGGGCACTGAATCGGGATGTAATTTTTGAGAATTCAACAGAATTTATTCTCATTAGGTCAAAAACGTCTATCGGGTGTGTTTGCAGAGTGAAAGTGTTCACTGAGAAAAGAAACACCAACCTTCAAAGAGGCACATTCTATGTTTTAGAAGACATTTGGTTGTAAGTGACAGAAAACACGCGTCTATCTGGTTTACACAAAGGGAATTTATTGGCTCATGCCGACGTAAAGCCGGGGATGAGCTGCTTTTGGGTGTATCTAAATCCAGGGACTATGACTCTTCTCTCCAGCTCAGCAAAATGTTCTTTGACTTCACACTCAGGGAGATGCCCACCTCAAGGGGACCTGCCAGTCTCAGCTTTACAACCTCCCGGCCTCACGTCTGCTCTGAAAAAGAAGCTTACCTCCAGCAAAGGCTCAGGGTTAGTTCTCATTGGCTCTGACCGCAGTCACATGCCATTCCTGAGCCAATCATTGTGGCCAGAGGCATGTGATATCTGATTGGCCAAGCCTGGGTCACATGGCCACCACTGGAGCTGGCCTGGGAGTAGCGAAGCCTGGTTCCCAGAGTTATCTGAGTCCCGTCCCTGGAAGTGTGGGGGGTGACTGCTGGGTGGGCACAAAGACAACCATCTTCCTTGCATCCACCCAGACATGTTGTCCTCCAGAGTCAACCTAGACTCCTTGCACTCCTTGGCCTCTCTTGACCTTTGGCATCTGGACCTCATTTCCCAGGACCCCTGCCCTCCACCATGGCCACCTGTCTCCTCCTTGAGCTGCTGCTTCCAGAACATGGCTTCTGCCCAGATGCCTCCCTTTTCTGCTCTTCCTCAGTTCCCACTCCCCGGGCATGTCTCATGTGCCCTCTTTTGACCCCAACCTCGCTCTCCTTTCTTCACGTATATCCTGACTCCGAATTTCCAGCTCAGGGTTCAAGCATCCTAGCTCCCTGACTCATGTGTCCTCTCTGACATCAGATCGCGACGGGCCAGTGGGCACACTGGCCAGAACTGTCATTGAGAACAGCCATCCTCTCTTGCTAGCATGAGGAAATGCCAAACACGCACCCACCATTTTCTCTTTCAATCATTAAGTGGCCTCAGGCCCAAAGCGGTAAAACTCTGACACCGAGTTTTTATGGGAATGGTGCAAAACAGTGAGTTGCATATACTGACGTATTGTGTGTGTATGTGTGTGTGTGCATAATTATGGAATAAAATGGAAGGTTATTGTTTCAGCCAGATCATGCATTTCTACTAGCACTGAAGCGTCATAGCATAATACTACTTATGTTAAACAGACACAACACACACAAATAATACTTTTTTGTTCTATGGGTAGATGACATCATTATCAATATATTGATAACTAACATTTATGGTTTATCATCACATTTAATTCTCATAACAATGCCACAATGTTTCTGTTTTCATCTAACAAAGAAACTGAGACACAGGGAAATGAGTAAAGTTAAGTGACTTGGCCACAGTCACACATACAGGAAGTAAGGAGGTCAGGCATGTGATAGCATTGAACTTCCTCCTTCTGGTGAAGTCAGGGGTGGCCATGTGGCTGGCTCGGGCCAGTGACATATGAAATTAAGTGTGTGTGTTACTTTGGGGTTGATCCTTTAAGATCCAGTGTTTCTTTCCCAGGCTTTCTTTCCTTTTCCAAATTCCAGATGTTAGAGGAACTGCCATCACAGGTATGTAAGTGAAGGTACTATGGAGTAGAGATGTCCACTTCCCTGAGACAGACATGGATTTGAGCAAGAAATAAACTTTGTTGCTTTAAGCCATGAAGATTTGGGTTAATGAATAAAATAATAATAAATGCCCTCATGAATGAGATTAGTGCCCGTGTAAAAGAGCCCTCAGAGAGCTCCCTCATCCTTCCATCACATGAGGACACAGAGAAAAGACAGCTATCTAGGAAGCAAGTCTCATCAGACACCGAATCTGCTGGTGCCATAACCTTGGACTTCTCAGCCTCCAGAACTGTGAAAAATAAATTTCTGCTTCTTTATAAGGCACCAGTTTATGGTATTTTGTTATAGCAGCCTGAGCAGAACAAGACAAATTACCTGAGGTAACACATAGAAAACTTTAAACTGTACCTGGCACATAGTAAGTGCTCAGTAAATTTTGTTCAGGGGAGAATAAATAAATAAAAGAATAAAAATATAGTACAAAATGGCTTTATACTATGGGATAAAATTCAGGTATTTTCCCCTCAACACTCTCTGAAAGGAGGGCATTTCCTCTGAGAAACTCCATCTCCATCATTCCATGTAAGTGATAGAATTCTAGCCACTGGCATCATCAGAAGAGTCTTATGCCATTTTTTTCCAGAGGCTGCAGCATGTAGAGTCCAGTGTGTGGCTTCTAGAACCCTCTGCCTGGGTTGGAAATATAGATACTGGTTGTGCCAGCAACTATATAACCTTGGGCAAAACACTTAATCTCCATGCCTCAGTTTCCTCGTTGTCAAATGAGGATAATCTTGCTGTGAAGATTAAGCAAATATCTGTAAGGTATTTAGACCTGGAATGTCTGTCCAATGTAATGTTAATAGTCAGAGTTAATTCCATATCTTAAAATGCTTTCCAAACTGTAGAGTCCGGTGCACGGGTGTGTTGTTGGTATTATTCTTTTTCCATCCATGTGAGCTTAGGCAGATGGGATGATTATTATTAGCAAAGCCAAGTCATGCTTTCCCAGCTGGTTTCCTGGTCTCTCACACATGGACATAATTTTATGTGTGTAATCCAGACATCCCCAGTAGATATCAAGCCAGATCCTTTCTTCGTTCTACTTGCCTAATAAAAAGTTCAGTCTTTTCCTGGCTTCCTGACTCCAGATAATTTCCTGGTGCTTCTCTCTGCTCTGCCCCAGTCTCCACCTCCAGATGGCCACTACTCCTGTCCAGTTCCCCCATGCAAGAAATGAGTGGCTAGAGCAGCTCCAGGCACATGTCTGCACAGCACACCTGTTCCTTCACGCACAATGTCCGTGGGGCTTAGTGTCTTGCTCCAGCTCACAGAGCTGTCAGCAGAGACAGGGCTAGAACCTGGATCTCCCATCTTCCCAGGGCCACCCTCTGCAAAACACTGTCAGCATCCCAAGAGGGGTACTGATACAACGGGAGAGGCATTGCATGACCCTCATTCATTCAGTCAGTCATTCGGCCAGTCATGAACTTATGAATTCATTCAACAAATATTTATGATGCCTGTTATATGCCAGGCACTCTTCCAGGTAAGAAGGCATGGGCCCCACCTCATGTAAAAGAAAAAGGAAAAAAGGACAATTGATTATTTCTTTTGGAAAATATCTTTGTTCCATGTTGTGAAAAGCATTAGTGGCTCCAGAATTTGTTTACAGGAGAGTATTAGAAGCAGCGATTTCGTGGAAAGGGGAATAGTAGAAACTTTGAGTGTTCCTGCATATCTGGTTCTTCCTCCTTCTGGAAACACAAAGGGATGCCACTTCCGGTTCCCTGGAAGCTAGGTGAGCTGTGGGACACACCGTAGACAATTGGTGTGGATGGAAAAGGCGTCACATGTCACTGAAGACTGAAGGATTCAGACAGGTACAGGAGCTCCGGGGCTCACAGCCCTGACCTACGTGGTGGAAACAGGTGTGGCGAGGTTGACACTGCCAGATGGAAGCCCCTGATGGCTGAGTCCATGCAGGGACACTGCCCTCCAGGGTCCTCTGGACCAGCAGTCCATTTTGCGTGAGAAAGAAAAATAGATATTGATGTGTTAAGTGACTGTGATTTGAGGGTTATTTGTTATTGTAGCCCAGCCCAGCCTTTCCTGACTGATAGGAGGCTGGGGGTGAGGAGCAAGGTTAGGATACTGGCTTGATGTTGCGTTTGCAAAGCCTCACACTTGCTACTTGGAGTTTGTGTCCCAGATAAATCACAGTAAACAGTTTCCTAAAGATAGTTTTACTTGACCTTGCAAATATTTTTCTTAGCATCATATTGATGGCGTTGAGAACACTGATAGATGTTATAAGGGCATCAAAGGATCCTTTTCCATGCTATTCCTTGGAAGCGCTATTAATTTAAAAATAATAAATAATATAATAATTAAACACATTTCATTTTAAATGAAAGAAAATTAAACATTAATTAATAAACTCAAGTGTTTACAGGTTTCTTAAGGGCCAACTCTTACTGCAACTTAATTAGGAAGCTCAGCTGAGACGCTATTAAACAGGTTGATGGAGCCCCGGTTGATTCAGGGCTGCATAGAGACATAGCCGTTATTAGTCTTCTCTGCTTCTATGAAAGCAAAGTAGGTTTGTGTTCCACCTGGGAACTAATCCATTTGTCACTGTGAAATCTCTAAGGACAGGGATGTCCATTTCAAACCTAATTTGCTGCTGCCTTTTCATCTTAGTGGTTTGGGAATGGAGTTTATCTGCCTCGACCCTAGTATTTTTTGGTTCCCCCATGCAACTATCTAGTGCCCTCAGTGAAATTTCAGTAGAACATTAACAATTTGTTTTCTCTGATACCAGCTGCATCTGTCAAAGGCTTGGACCCAGGCCCTAAAGAAATGTTAGTCTTGCCCCCTTTGTAATGGTTTTATGCAAATAACATCCAAGGCTTAGTTTTGTGATAACAATTTCAAGGAGAAAGATGACTGGAGGAGAGAAGGAAACAGAAGAGAGAGAGAGAGAGAGAGGGAGGGAGAGAGAGGAAGAGGCAGAGAGAGAGAAAGGGAAGGAAGGGAGGAAGGAAGAGGGAAGTGATGAGGAGATGGGGTCTTGGAGAGAAAGGAGAGAGGATAGAAGGGAGGTGTGGGGAAGGACCAGTGTGTGGATGTCCAAACAAAAGTATACCCAGTCAGGGCTTCCCTGGTGGCGCAGTGGTTGAGAGTCCGCCTGCCGATGCAGGGGACGCGGGTTCGTGCCCCGGTCCGGGAAGATCCCACATGCCGCGGAGCGGCTGGGCCCGTGAGCCATGGCCGCTGAGCCTGCGCGTCCGGAGCCTGTGCTACGCAACGGGAGAGGCCACAACAGTGAGAGGCCCGCGTACCGCGCCCAAAAAAAAAAAAAAAAATGAGGGAAGCCAGAGCACCCAATCCAGCATCAAAGTCCTGAATGACATCAGTCCCACCTGGGTGATCGACACTTCACCACATTCCAATGGCTCTGGCTTGAGTTTTTTCCTCAGTCTCTCCACTGTTGGACTAATTAAAGCCATCCTAAGTTACTTGTATGCTGCCTTAAAGGGACAGAAGGATACCTTCTGGAGGAATGAAGGGAGAGAATTGATAACTTGAGGATTCTTCTTGCAGAACCAGCTGAATCTGAGGCTAAGTAGTAACCAGCTCTCCGGGATGACATCAGAGACCCTCTAGAACCTATTGCCATGTGTCTGCAATCCTACGGTCACTACTCCTGGGCTGAGACACTGGACAACCCTTTTTAGATGCAAACATCATATAACTCGATGATTGTATCAGTCAGAACACTTGGTTGTATGCAACAGAAAAGCCAAGTTAAATAACTTCAAATTAAAGGAATTTACAACATCAAATAACTAAGAAGTGCAAAGAGTAGTTTGTTAGTTTCAGGCACGGCTGGATCCAGATGCTCAAATGATGTCATCAGGTCCTGACTACTGTCTCCTGGTCTCTCACTTCCTCCTTTCCCTCTCAGGTCCATTCTTTGAGAATCTTCTGTCAAGGCTGCAGGACAGACTAAGTCCAGTGGAAATGAATCCCTGCCTCAGTCCCACAAGCCACAACAACAGACACATTGCATCTCATTGGTCCTGTTGGGGCCCAGGGCAGGCTGCCCCAAAATATGCTTCAGTGGCATATTGATTGTTTTGAATTGAAGTTACTTGAGAAACAGCTGATGGAAAAAAAATAATATAAAAAAACACAGACCTCCCCACCTTTCTCTCTAAAAGTGGTAAATAAATCTCCCATGTGAAGGTATCCTCCCTATACCAGGAGAGACAGCATCCTTATCACCAGTCAGGGAATTCAAGGCTAAGAAAGCTGTATAAACTAACTTTACTCCTTCATTAGTCTGCTGCCCCAAGCACCAGCCCCTTTGCTAAATCTTCACAAATTGTTTCTTTGTCTAAAAATCATTTACAAACAGCCTGCTTTGGTCACTTCAGGGGTCCCACTTGTCTGAGACCTCCGTGTGTAGGAATTAAATTGGTTTTCTTCTCCTGCTTATTTGTCTTGTGACAATTTAATTATTAGACCAGCAACAAGAACTCATGAGGGTGGGGGTACATTTCTCCTTCCCCAACAGTCCTGTTGTCACATGCCCATCCCTGGACCAATCAGAGTCGTCAGGAAAGCAAAGCCCTGATGGCCTTAGCCCACCTGACATGAAGGGCTGGTCAAACCATCTGGATGAGAGTCAGGGAATGGTTTCCCAGGGAAATTGGGGTTTGGATAGCAAAAGGTGATACAGTGGATTCTGGGCAGCCAAAAAAATACTGTACATTACAAAAATCGTATTCATTAAAGAGATTTATAAACTGAAGTGGGATGCACCGAAACAAAGTTTCCCTATCCTTCTATCTGAAGGGAAACTCATGAACCTATTTACCTGGGTTGACGTCTCATAATAGGTACCTGTGACCTTGGAAAGAGAAATCTCCTTAGTGTTGGGACACAGAGAAGGAAATTTGGCCCATAGAAAAGAATGAAAAAGCCCTAGGTGGAGTAGGAACCAAGACAGCAAGGTGCTAGGGAATGGTGGCAACCAGCAGGATGGAGGGAGATATCTAGACGGGATCATCCATATAAATAACAACATAACAGTGATGAAAGCTACCACTGATACAGGGCTTACTGCATGCCGCTACCCCAATCACTCTGCATGCATTAACACATTCACGTCTCACAACAATTTTGCGAGGGTCATATTATCTTTATTTCCATTTTACAGTTAAGACAATGGGGACACAGAGGGCAGGAGTAAATTGCCCAAAGTCACAGCTAGTGGTGGGGATACTGAGATTTGAACCCAGGCAGTCTGTCACTCGTCCCAGAAAAGAGAGTGAGGAAATCACCCAGAACCAGAGAACCAAGATGGTGCTGCTGGAGGGGAATGCTGAAACTTACTAGATTCTGAAGTCAATTCAAAGAGATTCACTTTTCTCTGGTGCCTTGGAGCTATCTCTAACTGTGTTCACTCCATTCCCAGGTTCCAGGTGGCAAGGTGGCTGCGGCACCTCCAGCTTCATCCTCCATGTTCAACCCAGCAGGAAAGAGCCGGGAGCTTCCAGGCAAGTCCTGAGACTCATGCTGACTGGGTCACCTTAGGTCATGTGCTCACCCCTGATGAATCACTGTTGCTGGGAGCACCACATACTGATTGGCTTAGCTCTAGAAATGCTACATGCTGATTGGGTCAGCTCTAGAAATGCTCCATGCTGATTGGGTCAGCTCTGGGTCTTGGGCTTGCCCTCTGATGCCCAGATGCTATGGATTGAAGGTGGGGAAGGAAGGAAAATGGGGGAGGGGGTTGAGAGTGCTCTGTTTCCAAAATAAAGTGATAGAGGTGGGGGGTATTAAAGACAACTATTCACAATACCCAGGCTACTATGTGAGAAAAGTTCATTTTTTTTTCTTATATAACTTGGAAGCAATCAAAATGCATGTAACCCACAGTGACCTCTGCCAGAGTGTCATCTGTGTCCTTCAGATTCATCTGTTTGTCTTTGGAAAATGGATTTGAAATCACTGACCTATTGTTTATGGGGTCTCTTGATTCGCTGGACGTATGAGCTCACCAGTCACCGCTGGTGAGTTCACGTGTTGGTGAGGTCAAGCCGCACGTTTATGAAATGTCTTGCCTGCCTTAAAAGAAGGGACTATTCATTTATAGTGAGGTGGATGGACCTAGAGTCTGTCTGAAGTAAGTCAGAAAGAGAAAAACAAATACCGTATGCTAACACATATATATGGAATCTACAAAACAAAAAAGAAAGGGTCATGAAGAACCTAGGGGCAAGACGGGAATAAAGACGCAGACCTACTAGAGAATGGACTTGAGGATACAGGGAGGGGGAATGGTAAACTGGGGCGAAGTGACAGAGTGGCATGGACATATATACACTACCAAACGTAAAATAGATAGCTAGTGGGAAGCAGCCGCATAGCACAGGGAGATCAGCTCGGTGCTTTGTGACCACCTGGAGGGGTGGGATAGGGAGGGTGGGAGGGAGGGAGATGCGAGAGGGAAAAGATATGGGGACATATGTATATGTATAACTGATTCACTTTGTTATAAAGCAGAAACTAACACACCATTGTAAAGCAATTATACTCCAATAAAGATATTTTTTAAAAAAAAGGGGGACTATTCCTTCTCCCCCGTTCTTGGGGGCAGAGGCCAGAGTGCAGAACAATCCTTCAATGGAAACCACATCTTCCACAAGACCTCAGCAGAGGAAGGCATTGAGACAATGACCTAGATGGATATTTCTTTCCTGCAAATGCACAGGTAAGGGAGCTTTCTCACCACATCCATTCTGATGAACTGTGGTCCCTTTCAAGAACACAAGATTTTAACCAGGCCTCTTCAAGGATGAAGGATGTGTCTTCCTTGTTAATACAGTGCCTAGCTCCACATTGGTGCTAGATAAATGTGAATTGATGGCTGAAAATGCATATTTCAACGTAGGGGTTGGCTACCGCTCGAAACAGCCAAGCCCCCAACCCTCTTCAGGGTTGGATGGTCCAAGGCCGTGGTGTGAATACACTGGGAGAAAGAAAAGAAGGGCTTTTCTTGTCTTGCGTGCCCTGAAAACCTGCCCGGCCTGCCACCCTCGGTGGCTGCGCCAGTCAGGGATCTTTGTTTGCATCCCATAGACGCTGAGTCCAGCCAACTTAAGGGGAAAAAAGAAGTTCCTGGAAGGACATGGTTAAGTTCAAAAAAGGAAGAACCAGCCTTAGGAAGGGCAAAAACTGACTTGTCTCTGAGATTCCACAAAGAGAAAATAAAGACAATTTTTTCAGGGCACCTCAGTGTGTTCCAGTCATCAGTCATTCCCAGACTGCATTTTATTTCTCCCCAGATTCAACTTCCTGAGCGGGTGGGGGGAGACTGGTTCCCTCTAGGATCTCATGCCCACCATGGCCAGGGTGGGGGACAGGAAGCCTGTCTTGATCAAATAGTGCCACCAAGGATGCACCTAATGGGGAAGAGTAATTTTCCAGAAGAAAATCCAGGTGTTTATCAAAAGAAGGGGGTGGCCCATTAGCTGGCCTGCAAAGCACCCAAAAAGGCAACCAGTTGCCTCCGTGTGACCCAGAGCCCATCTTTATCCTACAACTTCCAGTCATAATCTAGAGACCTGAGAGACAGTCTTGGGCCAATGCCCAGTGACCCATACCCCGTAATGTTCAAAGCAGCTTTGTCTGTGATAGTGGAAAACATGGCGGCCTCCAGAATATCTGTTGGCTGAGACAATGGCGTGGTTACAGATGTTAAAATAAACTAGAAAAGTGGATATCAATAAGAATCCAATTCAAAGACGATGTTAAATAAAACCAAGCAAGTTAGAGAAGGATGCATACAGTAAAATACCATTAATATAAACATTTAAAATATACCGAGTAATATATTTATGTGGGAGTATAAATAAGTTCATTAAAAGTATAATATGCATGAGTATGGTAAGAAAACAGTTATGGGGATAGTTATTTCTTGGGGAGAGGGAGGGAAATATACGGGAGAGGAGCGTGCAGGAGCTTCAAGTGCACGTCTGAAGTCGGATCTCTTATGATAGAGTGGTGAGTACCCAGATGCTTGTGACCTAACACTTTTCTGTATGTATAAAATGCTTCCTTAAAAAAGAAATCAAGCTGCAAGCGTACAACCATTGCCCGAGTTCTCGTCTCCTCTGCCCTGAAATGATCTCTGTCCCCGTGAGTCTGCACATCTTCTTAGACGACCTCAGAGGCGTGGGCAGTCTCGCTGATCCCACTTAGCGGCAGCTCATCCCTGCTCCACTTTCAGGATCCCTTTGCAGTTTCTGTGGTGTTGCTGGGGAGTGAAGATGCCCTCCTGCCCACAGCGCTTGTCTCACTGTAATTTCTCTATTGATCATCAGTCAGGATTCAGAAAGGAGCTGCAGGCACAGCCATCTCCCCAAGGGAACCTGGACACCGTCCAGCTGCACGGAGTCAGGAGATTGATGGTCAGGTCTGATCAGTGCTGGGATCCGCGTGAGCCCGCAGGTCTGGGCAGGAGTAGGCAGGCGGAGAGCGGAGAGGTCTGACACTCACGGGGAGAGATGCAGCAGGGGACTTGGTGCCCCACCCTCTCTCTGTCTCCTGGCCTGGTCTGGCAGAATCCTAATTCCTCCTCACTGAGACTGATGGGGGCAGGTGGGGGTGCCCATCTCCGCCCCTCCTCCCCCCCCCCCCCCCCCACCTGCCAGGAAAGCCTGGCTCTACCCTGGGGACGTCTGAAGGCAGACGGTGTGCCGAGCGAGGCTCCACTCCAGCCCTGTCCCTCATACGTGACACACCGGGCTCTAGGCGCATGGGCTTCAGTAGTTGTGGCTCACAGGCTCAGTAGTTGTGGCTCCCCCCCCCCCCCCCCCCCCCCCCCCCCCCCGGCCTGCTGTGAGCCTGGAATTCCATCATCAGAGATTTCTTCCTGTTTGGCTCTCTACCAGTCCCTTCTTGGTGGGAGGGCGGGTGGAGCGATGTCTGCCTACACTGTAGCAGGGGCTTCTGGAAGGCAATGTGGGTCTATCTCTGGGGGTGAAACAGAGGGCAGAATAGGGGGAGTTGGGAGGAAGGAGAAGGGCCTGTACTAGATGCTGCACGAGATCCCATCCTCCCAGGTCTCCTGGGGGCTAACACAAGTCTGTGCTGGGGAGGAGGGGGCTGGGTATGAGGCAGGAGAATGACTTCGTCTCAGAGTCAGTAGTCAATGTCACCTCCTATTGCTGAATATTCTTGCTTGTGTTGGGATGGACCTAACAGCTAAATGATTCTAAAGAATTAAAGTATAGAATAGCCATTAGTAACCAGAAGCTCCTGCTGTATGTACAGAGCACAGACAATCACCCTCAGGCAGAAGTGGAAGATCAATTACAAGGGAAGGAGATGTTTACACAGACTCTGAGTCAACAAGAAAAACCCCAGTGGAAATCAGAGTGTCAGTGTATGTGCAGAATATTTCCTCGGAGCTCTGCTCCCTACTTCTAAGTGAATCTGACGTAGGAAAGTGTATCTACTAAAATGTGTTTGGATGTCAATAACTAAAGACCCCGTTAACACAGACTTAGAGAGTCATGTTCATTGTCCCCTCTAACAGAAATGATGATTAATTCAGCTTAACCACACCCATCTTTCTGCTCTGCCTTTGCTCACTACGCTGGCTTGGCTTGTAAGCGTGTCTCCTCATGCTCACATAATGGCTGCTTTGCTTCCAGCATCTTGTCCTTGACCAACTGTTTTCAAAGCCAGGAAACAGAGGTTCTTCTTGTGCATCCATTTTATGAAAGACGAACGCTTTTCCTAGAAGATTCTCCAGACCCCAGAATAAATTTACTCTTCCATTGCATTGGTCAGACTTGGATTCCACATCCACTCCTGGTTGCATGGGAGGCTGGGTAAGATGTTTCTGGCATATTTATGCTCTATGGTGGGAGGAGTGCCATACTCCTCCTGGGAGGGAAATGGGGACTAAGGTTGGGTTGGTGAACCTTAGCTCCTGCCCCTGCAAGAATGTCTTCATGGGGGCTGTATGGACATTTAAGCAGGATAATTATTTGTTGTGATGGCTGTCTCATCATTGCAAGTCATATAGTAGCATCCCTGACCCCACTAAATGCTAGAAAGGACATCAGCCATTCAGTTATTAGGACACCCCAAGGCTCCCCTAGATGTTTCCAGTCTGTACCAAGGATTCTTAAAACGTGTGAAATATCTACAAGATTCAGAGATAATGATTGGCGTGGGTTGAGGGCAGGGCCCACCCCCAGACAAGCTCAGTTTCTGGTCTATTTTACAAGTTGAATTTTTATCAGGTGTTTTCTTTGATAATAATGTTTATCCCTAGAAATAGCTGAGAATGACTATTCGATTCTACACTGGAGTTATGGGGATTCAAAACTACCTTTTTCAATGTGAGACGAAGCGGTCAACATGGTAATTTTACTCAGCAAATATTCTGACCAAATTTTTATAGTTGATAGAATAAATTGTGTTTTCTTCTATTCCTCACTTTTAGGGGGCCTCTATCTCCAGGATTCACGCCTCATTCACATCAGAGATGGGTCTTAGAAACTCTTGCGTGTGCTGACCTCAAAGTCATAGAAAACTAAAACATTTCAGGTAAAGAAATCCTGTCAAATTGTTTCTTTTTGTTTGCAGGGGATTTTTCCCCCCTTCTAACTCATGCATTTACAGCATGTTGCAAGAATGGGAGAATTCAGCGTGCACTTTTTTTTCCCTCCTTTAGAATGGAAAAAATAAAACGTGGCTAGAGTTGAGTGCCTCTTAATCCCCAGTAGAAATCTGACATTTTCATTTTGCTTTTTCACCCTCTCTAATCCTCACACAGCCCAAGGTGGGGGCGCGGTTCACCCCTCCAGCAGAGTTACAATAATCCCACCCAGTAATAACAAAGACATGCCTGAGGGTTCCAGCGGAGATTGAAATGTCCCAAGCCCATCCCTTTTCTAAGGTGATGAAAATTGATCTGGGCATGGCCCCAAGTGTTACTTCTCAGATTCCAAGTGGCATTGTCCCTGGTGCCTCACCCTTTCGGGGGAGGGGGGACGAGGTGCTTGTTAAGGGTGGGCTTCACCAAATGAGCAGGAGGGGTGACCGGGCACCAGGCTTGGGGGATTCAGGATCCCTGCGGCAGTTCCTGACTGGGGCCGCTGTTTGGTTCTGGCAAAGACCAGGGCACCCGCGGAGACAAGGAAACAGACAACATGACTCATCTTGGCTCAGAGCCCAGAAAAATGTATGCTAATGCCTTCATGCAGACAAAAATGAGATTAGAGAGAGATTGAGTGCAAAAAATGCCCAACCTCAAATGACACTTATCTTCAGTCCATTAACAGGGAGAACCAATAATTTGCTGAGATCGAAAGAGTCAAAGAGAAAATCTTCACATGAGTGAAGTTATGTATTAAGTCAATTTTTTCCTCCCCACACCCCTGCTCCTCTGGATAGACTTTGCCAGAGCTCACCAATATCCCTAACTCCCCACTTCCAGGCCCACAGGAGGATCAGACTTCCCCACCCCGTTGTAGTCCGAAAAGGACATGTGACCACTCCCAGCCAATGAAATCCAAGGGAAAGTGACAGGTGCTAAGTCCAGGCAGATGCTTATAGGAGCTGGAATGTGATTTGCTGTGCTCCCTTCCTATGCCATGGTGGTCAGGGTGGGCCTGTACTGAGATGGTGCAGCCTCCATCACACTGGATCACTGAATGACTGCAATGAACAGAGCCCCCCAAACAACCTACATATGGATGTAAAGTGTGAGAAAACTTTTGTTGTGTTAAGCCATGGAGATTTCTGTTTTGTTTGTTACTGCAATCCTGATTAATATCCCTAGCATCTTCCACCATGATATCCTACAGATGGACACATTAAAAGCCCATGACTTCCTCTAAACATACATGCAAAAGATTATTGGTGTTCAAGTTCCTCCAGGCAAAAAAAAAAAAAAAAAAAAAAATCAGAAGTGTTACAGATGAAATAGCGGCTGTGTCTTCAGCAAGTCAGAGCTATTGCCCCAATATTGAATCTGATGAAAGGAAAAGCAGCATTTAAAAGTGCTGACATCAGGGCTTCCCTGGTGGCGCAGTGGTTGGGAGTCCGCCTGCCGATGCAGGGGACACGGGTTCGTGCCCCGGCCCGGGAAGATCCCACATGCCGCAGAGCGGCTGGGCCCGTGAGCCATGGCTGCTGAGCCTGCGCGTCCGGAGCCTCTGCTCTGCAACGGGAGAGGCCACAACAGTGAGAAGCCCGCGTACCACAAAAAAAAAAAAAGTGCTGACATCAGGGGTGGACACTTTAATGGCTATGTCAAAGGAGAGCTAAATTTAGAAATAGAGTCTAGTGACAGGTAGGAATGAACCATTGGGACTTGGGTGCTTGGTGCCATTTGGGGATTATTTGAGCTACATAACTGTCATCCACATTATGAGTGAGACAGCCTGGGACCTAGGACCCTTTGCTGCAATGCTTGCACCTAGACAAACGTCTTCTTAAGCAACAAAATACAAAGAAACTATAAGGGACTAAAAACAACTGTGTGCATGTGCAGTTGGGGCAAATTATGGACAACGAGATACAAAAAGACCAAAAAAATACGCAACTGCCACTTCTGAAGAGCCAGGAGCAAAAACAGAGTGTTGGGAGCAAAAGCAGGGTACTGCACATGGCCCCTGCACACAACACCACCGAACCACCCTACCCGACCTCTGGACACTCCTCTGCCCTCACCCCATATAAGGAACTAGCTCGCCCCCCTCAGGGAGCGAGCAAAGGAACCTGTTACTAGTTTTTGCTCCCCACGCTGCTGCTGCAGCAGCGGCCCCAATAAAGCCTTGCCTGAATTTCTTGTCTGGCCTCTGGTCAATTTCTACCGATTGGGGAAGGCCAAGAACCCTGGTGGGTAATATGAGTATATTACATCTTAAATCTATTAAGAAGTAGGAGGAGAAAACAGAGGAAATATATTCTTCTCAAGAGGTTGGTCAACATGTCTTAGCCACAACTGCATAAATCAAAAGAGACTCAATTGTTTTTGTTCCGAAGAGTGAGATATAAAGAGATGTAAGAAGGTTGGTGAACTGCAAGTGTAAAACACCAAAAATGACTTTATTTTATGAAAAAAGCAAAACCCAAAAGCTTGGCTCAGTGTAGTACACAAGTGTCGATTTTGGCCCCAGCACACACACTTACACTATTTTTAGTAACAAAACATTCCCCATATATTTTCCAGGAGACCCCTGCCTACCCTGCAGTTGCAAGCCAAGAAAAAGGGAAACATATGTCCACACAAAGATGTGCATATGAATGTTTACAGCGGCATTATTCATGACAGCCAAGAAGTGGAAACAATCCAAATATCCACCCAACTGGTGGATGGATTTAAGAAACAAAAAACTGTGCTGTATCCATACCATGCTCCTTTTTGTTGCTAAATAGTATTCCAAACTGTTGGTACAAACCGTCCCCTAGATGAATCTCACAAATATTATGCTAAGCAAAAGAATCCAGGCTTAAAAAGTCACATAGTGAATGATGCCATTTATATGACATTCTTGAAACAGAAACTAGAGGGACTGGGGGTCAGATCAGTGGTGGCTGACAGTTGGGGACAGAAGAGAGGTTGGCTGCAAAGCGGCCACACAAAGAAATTTTGAGGATTATGAAACTGTTTTGTATCCTGATCGTAATGGTGGACGCACAAATCTATACATGTCTTACAGTGCATAGACCTGCCCACCCATGAAAAGATTATTTTACTGCAGGATCATTTTTAAAATTAAAAAAAAAATTTTTTTAACTCACTTTGTTTAAATTGGGTTTTGGGACTCTGAAATGGATCTTCTGGATCAGAAGCTCTTTGGAAGATAATTAGATGGTATCATTTTTTTAAAGTTGGATCATTAAAGCAAATATACATATTCAATTCTTGAGTGAATTGATTATGTTTTGGAGGGAATCAGGGAATAAAATGTAACAAATATAGTGTTGATTTTGATGGCATTCCAGCCAATTAGCACAGTTCATTTGAGTGTTTAGTTCAATTTGGGTGGCTAAAAATATTTACTTATGTAACTAAATGTATATGCCACATTTCAGAAAATATGGAAATGCAATTTTTTTAAAACGGAGGTGCTTGATTTCTATGGGTGGTCTTTCGTCATAGCACTCTAAAATTTCCAAACCTTCTGCAGTATTTATGATTGTTTTGCTGTGTCTCTTAGATAAGAGATCATGGTGTCTTTGTATCCCAGATCCTATTTAATATAAACATTCAAGGGAAGAAGGAAGGAATGCAGTAGGACAGGAGTAGGTTCTGCTGCCTTTTTTTTAATAGAGTTTGAAAGATAATTTTTTTTTAAAATGAAGATGATAAAGGGGGCACCGGCAAGGAGGAAAGGGAAAAATCAAAAGCTCTGCCGGTTCTTCAAGAAAACTCTATGTAAAGAGACATCTTTCTTCCTTATTAACTGAACTCTGATGCTATTTAAAGAAGTTGTATTCCCAGATAAAAAAAACTTTCCCAGGCACTTTCGCATCCAATGTTCATGTGACATAGATCTAGCCAACGGTTACTCAACATAAGCTTCCAGGACTCAGCAGGCAGGTGGTGCCCTTTCCCATTGCCTGTCATGTTAGCTGGAGCTCTGGCAGCCATCTTGAGAGCAGAAGGATGGAGCCAATATACAGATAAAGGAGTGGGAAGCCAGAAAATGCCTGGGTCCTTGGTGTTACCATGGAGCCAATATTCTAGTCCCAGACTACTGCTAGACTTATTTAACATGAGGGGAAATAAGCCTCTAAGTTATCCGAGGAGGGGTTTCGGGCATTGGGGGGGGGGGGGGTCTCTGTAACTTGTAGCCAAAGGAAGCCTCAAGAAACGTTATCCTGGTCTTCCCTGGTGGTGCCGATGCAGGGGACACGGGTTCGTGCCCCGGTCCGGGAGGATCCCACATGCCGCAGAGCGGCTGGGCCCGTGAGCCATGGCCGCTGAGCCTGCGCGTCCGGAGCCTGTGCTCCGCGACGGGAGAGGCCACGACAGTGAGAGGCCCGCGTACCGCAAAAAAAAAAAAAAGAAACATTATCCCTATTTTTCAACTATACCCATAATAAAACACTCCCTGATGTGACAGTGTATATATTTCTCCTTGCAGGTAGGCCCTTCCTTGAACTGAAAACACAGATATTTCTGCTACTTTTCCATTTGCATAGAAAATGTCAAATTATAATGTATCATTTTCATTTCCCCATCCTAACAAAACCTCCTTTGAAGTCAATAACAAGAAAGCTCATCTAAAGAGTAATTTCCTGATCATCAAATTTTTGAATATATATATTTTTAATTTGCTACCCCTGCTGGCATGCCAGTTGGTAAGTATGCTAATCCTTGGAGATTTTGCTGTTATTTTTCTAAGATGGATACAAGTCAGACTCCAGATAACCTTCAGTGGTATGCCTTTGTTAAGAAGCATAACAGAATCAGGAAATCAGAGAGCTCGATGGAAGTTCAAGAATAATTAGAGTTGAGATATTGCTTATGTAATAGGACAAAACAGACGTTTTCAGCAAAGGAATCTGTGGGCACTGCAAAGCTTTGCTCAGTCCTGTGAAAAATGACAGGTATTCTAGAACACATCCAGAAGAGTGAGTTTCCTGTCCCTCTACACATCTGTCTCTGATCCAAACATCTCTGAGGTCCCCGTATCCCAATTATTCAGTTTGGATCAGGCATGGGTCTGAATTGCAAACAACAGAATCTACTCTATCTAGTGTAGGGGAGGCCAAACTTCCTTCTACCCTCTTATATCCTATGGCTGAGCCTGAGAATTAAACTGACATAAGACAGATTAACAGGAGAAAAGCATACAAATTTTATTTAATATTTTTATGCGCACATGGGAGTCTTCCAAAGGAAAAGACCTGAAGAGGCTGTTAGGCCAAATAGCTCATAGACCTTTTTAAACAAAGAATGATATATTGTGGGGATGTGAGAAGACAAAGTGGCTTGGGCTGGGGCAATATGTTGTGGGACAGTGACTAGAAAATATATGGGATGTTCCTGCAATCCCGTTCCTGGACATATATCCAGACAAAACTATAATGCAAAAAGATACATGCACCCCAATGTTCATAGCAGCACTATTTACAATAGCCAAGACATGGAAGCAACCTAAATGTCCATTGACAGATGAATGGATACAGAAGATGTGGTACATATATACAATGGAATACTACTCAGCCATAAAAAAGAATGAAATAATGCCATTTGCAGCTACATGGATGGACGTAGAGATTATCATACTAAGTAAGTCAGACAGAAAAAAATCAATATCATGTGATATCACTTACATGTGGAATCTAAAATATGACACAAATGAACTTATCTGCAAAACAGAAACAGACTCACAGACAGAGAGAACAGACTTGTGGTTGCCAAGAGGGAGGGGAGTGTGGGTGGGATGGAGTGGGAGTTTGGGATTAGCAGATGCAAACTATTATACAGAGAATGGATAAACAAGAAGGTCCTGTTGTATAGCACAGCGAACTCTACTCAATATCCTGTAATAAACCATAATGGAAAAGAAGAATATGAAACAGAAATATATAAAACTGAATCACTTTGCTGTACACCAGAAACTAACACAACATTGTAAATCAGCTTTACTTCAATTACAAGAAAGAAAATATATGGAAGAAAGTAGTGGAGGATACTGGTTATTTTAGTAGGTTTGTTTATACAGATCCATTTTGGTGTCAACTCCCAGTCTCTGGGGATAAGGTTGAAGAGCAACCTTCCTGGTACAGTGAGGGCACCTTTCTCATGAGAAATTTTATGACCCCTTTTTAGGTAGAAATGGGACACCAGACAGCCTTTCCTGTATCTGCAGTTTCTTACGTGTCTTCATCTCAAAAGAATCAAAAGCCAAAGCGGCATATTTTGAGGGTGGCATGTTCTGAACCCCCTTTACTTGTTTAGGCCAAATAGGGATTTATTTAGTGGCTCCCAGAACCAGTAGGCCAGAGAATAAGACTTGGAGGTTATAACCAGGAACAAGGCAGGTTCATCACTGGTCCTGGACACAGACCCCGTGACTCCCACCGCTGACACTGAGTGCAGGGCACAAGGGGACAGCCCTCTGCCTCCCCAGCAGCTTCTGAAAGCCCCACGGATCTCCAGTCCCCTGCTCAGAATGAACCACAGGCTGCCAGATTCATGCATCTCTCTCTTCTGCATTGAATCTTCTTTGTCTCCATCCGGTCAGTGGAATCCACGCCAAGTGTCTGCTCTCTTCCCGGGAGACTGGGAAGGTGGGTTTCTGGCTTCTCCTTTGAAGATGGGCAGACACATAAGTGGAGACATGCCCCTGAACATAGAGTTTTCAGAAGGTTCTGGAAGACCACAAATTATGACAAATCTCCACTCCCCAGTTATTATCTCGACCTAGGTATCCTATCCTTCCTCTTGACCACAGTTACATTACTTTTAAAGACCGGCAAAGGAGGGACGAAAAATGCAGTGTTAAATTCCCAACTCCCTGATGCAGAAATTGAGAGGGGGAAGCCAACACTTGAGAAAAGTCACAATATAAATTCCAGATGTTTTTCCAGGAAAAGGTGTTTTTGGCATGCACTTGCTATTTTAATGTAATGAAAACCATTCCATTTTAGAAGAGAAAGATTCTAGTCTCCCAGGGGCGGGTGTGCGTGTGTGTCTATGTGTATCAAAACATAATTCTCAAGACGATAAAAACATAATTCTCAGGAACTAGATGACGAGCATTGGTCAAATCTATTTAACTAATTAATGATGGAAATAATAGGACGGCCAAGCTGATTCAAAATAGGATATGAGCACAGGATCCTACATAGCCAAGGGAAAAGAAGGAATGCCACAGTACATTTGCTAAGTCAGAGATGACTACATCACTGTTTCACTAACAATAAACCTATAACTTTGGGGTTATCTTTAGTACTATCAGAAAATAAAACGATTTTACTTTACAATTTTTCTGTGGGTTAACCACTAACTTTCCAGGGCTGTCTGGGCCCCAACCGATATTAATAGGAAGTCAGACTCTCATTTCCTTAGAGAGTCAGACGTCCCTTCCATGGCCTTGATACACTGTCGTCTACCCTGACACTGAAAGGTCTCACAATCATCTTTACACTTTACTTCCAAGTTTTGGATATTTTTTCTTAGCGCTTATGAAGTTTTCTCCTATATCTCAAAGATATTCATTTGACTGGGCTTTCTCCCTTTGAACACATGGATCCAACCATTCATCTATTCCACGAACATGTACTGGGCTTCCATTCTGTGTCAAGAACTCAGTTGGCCATTGAGGAAACAAATTAGACACAAATTTAACTAAAAGAAGCAAGAACAGGAAATCAACTCTAACAAAGTATGTTAATTGGGTTGCTAGAAGTAACAACAAGTGCTGTGGAGTGGACAGGGAGGGAGCAATTGTGTCTCAAGTTTGGGGGGCAGAGGTAAGTTGGGCGAGTTCAACATTTCTTGAAGACCTACTAAGTGCCAGGCACATCCCAGGCTGCAAAAATCCCAAGATGGGTAAAGTGGAAATCGGCTGGCATGGGTTTCTGGTGCTATAGGCTGGCCAGCACCCCTGTTTCCTACTCTTCTGCCCCTGGAACCTCAGTTTTCCCTTGAGGATTCCATGCCCACTTTGTTACCATCTTGATGGAACAAACAATCAAGGTGCTCTGGCCAGAGGGTAGACATGAGGCTCAAGCTCAGACTTCTGGGAAATTTTATCTTGAGATGAGTAACACAAGAAACAAGAATGATGGGTTATCACCCCAAAACATAAGCCCTAAAGAGATTTCCCAGGAGTTCCTGGTCCCTGTACCCCGTAGCTGACACTAGTCTTATCCTTCCAGAGCCTAGTCCCCCAGCCTTTCCTTTTATTCTCAAAGTCACCCTACACCTTCCCATAGATTCCTGTTCCAAAGCCAGTTTCTGTTGCTTGCAACCAAAGGATCCTGGCTGATGGGTATTGCCACCCATGGAATGTGCCAAGGATGACATGTAGGTGGGTTTGCAGCAGATACAAGCCTGGCAGCCCCCTCAGCACTCTCCTTCCCAGTGTGTTCACAGTCCTTACCCTGGGGATGGAACCATGGCATGGCTTTTTCGAGAGATGGACAAATCCCAGCCAGGAGAATTCACCTTCTCAGACACAAAGCCACATTTTTCAGCCCCTTCTGGGGACCAGAAACTATGCTAGGAAGAGAATGATGTAATCCCCGCCCCAGAAGAGCTTCTAGTAAATGATTCAGCTAAACTCCCGGGGGGACCAGAGTCCATCAACATTAGCTCAAATGAGAAAATCCTCCAATCGTGTGCATTTCTCACAGGAAGGGAGGATCCATTCGGAAAGTAACTCTATCCTGTGGAGGTCTGTGGCAGACCCAGCTTCCTCTAGGTTTTCTCATGCCCAGGACCCTGACTTCACTGGGAAAAGGAACGTCCCTTCTTGTAAGGCAGGCATCAGAATTCCTATAAACATGGCTTGACTTGAGTCCAGCACTTGAGGTATCGGAAGGGTTAGTGTCATCAGTGTAGGAAAGACATAGGCCATGGGTCAGTGACTTCAAATGTGTTTTTCCAACACCAAAGGATGATTACCTTGGGGAGGTCATTGTGCTTACCTTTATTTTGAGGTTGCTTCATGAAGCATTTGCAGCAATGAAGTGTATCATATTTCACACAAGACACTGTGTCAAGAAAAATTGCTATTTGTCTTCTCAGTATTTTTTCATTCAACAGATATTTAAGGAGCTTCTGTCATGAGCAGGTATTGTTCATGATGCTCAAAATACAGCATTGGATAAAATGCACAAAAATCTCCGTCTCAGAAGGACTGGAGAATGCTTGTGGAGGGGGCGGAGTTTATGGCAACAGTTTGACTTTCATTTAGAAAACCCTACCTTCTCGGACACAATTGATATGATGTGAAGGTGTTACCAAACCAAACTTGGGTCTGCTCGCCCGTGCGCAGTAAAGCCAACCTACTGACACCGGGCTGTGGTGAAGGAAAGTGCAGCGTTTATTGCAGGGCACCCAGCCAGGAGTCTGGAGACAGCTAGTGCTCAAGACACCCAAACTCCCAAAAAACATTTTTAAAGACAAGGTGAGGGGCTTCCCTGGTGGCGCAGTGGTTGAGAGTCCACCTGCCGATGCAGGGGTCACGGGTTTGTGCCCCGGTCTGGGAAGATCCCACATGCCGCTGAGCGGCTGGGCCCATGAGCCATGGCCGCTGAGCCTGTGTGTCCGGAGCCTGTGCTCCGCAACGGGAGAGGCCACAACAGTGAGAGGCCCGTGTACCAAAAAAAAATAATAAAAAATAAAAAAAATAAAGACAAGGTGAGGGAGGGGAGTCCCAGGGTAGGTGATCAGCTCGTGCACAATTCTCTGATTGACTGATGGTGAGGTAACAGGGCGGTGTCACAGGGGTTGTTAACCTTAGGCACCAGTAGGTCTGGGGGCTATGTGCTCCTGGTCATTAAGTAGTTAATTCCATTTTGGTGGGGGTTTTAGCATCTGTAAAACAACTCAGGAAATGTGCACCAGATACTATTATCTCTGTACTTCCTAGAGGAGTTAAAACAGAGGATATGGGGGAGGGGTCCGTCCCGGGAAGCCTTCATAGCGTCCTGCTTGGTTACACAGGGAAAGGCACCACAGTCTCAGGAGGCGATACCTACAATCCAGGCTATACCTAACAGCCACGTTGCCCTGGCAACAGGAATGCATTACCAGTGGGCACGTGACCTAAGCTGATCCAATCAGAGCTCATCTCAGGCTTTCGTGAAAGCCACAGGAAGACCGGTGACCTTAGCCCATTGTTTGAAAACCTCAGTAAAATGGGGCCATTTTACACCCATCTGGTCCCCAAGAGTTAAGCCAGCACCTATACGTCCTGATGACCACTGCATTTGATGCCTGAATTTTGCTGGGCCTGATTTGGACCTAAGATGACCACGCAATTTACTGTCCAACCTAGGACTCGTGTGAGAGTGAAAGCCCTCTTCACTATTATGCCAGAACAACAGGCATAAACGAGGACCATACTGAAGAAACTGGACTTAGACGCCACCAGCCCCCTACTCATGACTGATATTTTTTCGTCACACGAGGCAAGAAATTACCTCTTCATAAAGGCACTCCATATCTTGCAGTGAATTTCCTCTGCGTAAGTTAGCTATCTAGGGCAGTTCTGAGGCTTAGTGAAAGGTAAGATTGGAAGAGGCTGCTATTAATTATTAAGGCGGCAAAC
Source organism: Lipotes vexillifer (assembly GCF_000442215.2). Lineage (NCBI taxonomy): Eukaryota > Metazoa > Chordata > Mammalia > Artiodactyla > Lipotidae > Lipotes > Lipotes vexillifer. The sequence goes on along the minus strand of NW_006771554.1, from coordinate 1,602,059 downwards.
AGGCCTGCATGGGGACTTCCCCACTCAGACCAGGACATATGCTCACCCTCAGTACCGAGTATCCTGAGTGCCGGGCCCCGAGCTGGGCATGAAGGACTCCAGGATGAAAAAGACAGGAAGGCACAGGTCCCTTCCTAGAGGCGCTCACTGTGTTAGTAAGAGACATTAACACCTAAAACCACAATGGCAGCAGCAGATGCTGGAGGGACCACAGGTGAAACCTATCTGCTCAGCTGCCCCTTTGACTTGTGATCACGTTTTCCGTGTTTGCTTTTGTTCAGTAAAACCTGGCGATGACGGATTGCTGAGCACAGCTGACTTGACCTCCTCCCTTCCTCTGGCATTACCTGAAAAATTCCAGCACTTCAAGTAAAAATGCCGGGCCATCTGTGGTTAATATCTGAGCTACTTTCTGTCCCTCTACGATGAGAATTTCAGCCCAGGAGGCTTAGAGATGGAAACCCTCATCTTAGGGTCAAGAAGACGTCGGGGATGGAACCAAGAGAAGGCTCAGCCTCCCTCTCCACCCCTTCCACTGAAGGCTCCCGAGGGTGGGGGAGGTGGGGGGGGGTCGAGGGGATGGGGCAGAGGTCAGGGGGAGGGGGTTCGGGCAATACCCACTCTTGATAAGACCTGTTCTTGATGTGGAGTGTATCACCAGGGTGCATTCTCAACAATTTGCATTTCAAAACATAAGCATCGTTTTGGCAAAAAGGAGAAAAACACCATTTCTCTGCCCCGGAACATCTGCCAGTCATGGGAGGGGGAGGGCCCTGGGCACTGGAGTCCAGTGGGGTGGTGTTGGCAATATTCCTTTGTCTACTGTATTTGGAAGAATACAGACCATTGCATTGAATGGCCACACGTGCTGTGGTCAGCACACCAAACTGGCATCTCTTCGGTAACACGCCATGAGGGAAAGCAGAGATATGATTTCTCTTGTCTTCCTGAGCCGTACAAGCCATGTGTCAAGTTAATGAGTGGATCTGATGAAGTGTAAGACAGCTTGTCAGCCAACAGTTAAGTGGCCTTGTTTCCCTTCCCTGGGATAATATTGGATTTCAAACTGATAACACCAACAAGAGAAAGGCACATAGCTAACAGCTAATTTCTGAAGAACATATGTTTCTGCTCAATTTTTGCACCTTTATTGCTCCACGTGACACTGTAACACTTTCTGCTACATAACAGCCTGATTCCCCTCATCTGTCTTCCATCTAATTCAAGTCAAAACCAGGAAAGCGAGCCAATTCCTGGCCTATTTGTAACTCTTCCACAAATTATTGTCGCTGATTCCCCTGTGCTACAATGTTTTTCAGGAACCAATAGCTGAAAAAAAAATACTGATAAAGTTGAAGGAGATCTCATTTTCTTTTCTATATTGTTTTATTAAAAAATGAAAACGTGGAATCTAAGAAAATGATACAAATGAACTTATTTACAAAGCAGAAACAGATTCACAGACATAGAAAACAAACTTATGGTTACCAAATGGGAAAGGAGGTGGGGGAGGGATAAATTAGGAGTTTGGGATTAGCAGATACACACTACTATGTACAAAATAGATAAACAACAAGGACCTACTGTATAGTGCCGGGAACTATATTCAATATCATGTAATAAATTACAATGGAAAGGAATCTGAAAAAGAATATACAAGTGAATCACTTTGCTGTACACCAGGAACTAACACAACATTGTAAATCAACTCGACTTCAATTAAAAAAAATAAAGATAAAATACAAAATATGAAAATGGCAACATGAGACCCGTGATGAGACAAGTTTCATCTGCACAGATAATTGTTATTTTTATAAAGAAACCACAAAGCAGGACAATACGTCTACTTTTAATTCCACAAACACAAAATTACTTCTTTGAAATCTGTATACTTCTTGATAAGCTGTCCCAGCTCAAAATTCAAGTGGCTCAGACCAACACGTTCATAGCCATCCTGGAGACCTGTGTCAGGGTTTTATTTTTCTCATTCAATCCATTTTACAAAAAAATTCTGTTTTACAATCACTTTAACCATACTGCAACAACTTCTGTCACCTCCCTGCCCACCCTCCTGCTCCTACCTTGGTCAAAGCCACTATTAAAAACTGTCTCCTCCCGAATCTCCCAGGGTCTGTCCTTGCCCCCTGCCCCATCCCTTCCCCCAGACTACTCTTAACACAATGAGCAGGGTGATCCTTTAACTACAAGTCAAATCACTCACTCTGTCACAGGCAGGCTTCTAGGATGGCCCCAAGATTCCTGCTCCCTGGTGTATAATCCCTTCCCCTAGAGCAAGGGCAGAAACTGGAATTTCACCACCACCACCCCTTGATTAGGTGACTAATCAGTCAACTTTAAGCGAATCAGAATGGAGGGTATGTGGGTGGGCCTGACCTAATCAGGTGAGTCCTTGAAGGGAACTAGATCTTCCTGAAGGAGCCAGGGAGGCAGCCACATGGCACAGACCTGAGAGGGACCTCTAGGAGCTGAGAACAGTGTCTAGCTGGCAGCTCACAAGACAACAGGGACCTCAGTCCCTCAGCCACAAGGAAATTAATTCTGTCAACAATCTGAGGGGGTTTGGAAGTGGATCTTTTCCTAATGCAGCCTCTGGATGGGAACTCAGCCAGCTAATATCATGATTTCAGCCTGTGAGTCCTTGAGCAGAGGGCCCAGCTAAAACATACATGACTCCTGGCCCCCAGAAACTATGAGATAATGGATTTGTGTTGGTTTAAGCCAGTAAGTTTGTGGTCATTTGTTACACAGTCATAGAAAATGAAAACCCTCTCCTCAAAAGCCTCCAAAATACTCCCAACCCACTCAAATATAACCTAGATCTTCCCAATGGCCTACAGGGTCCCATGTGGTCTGGTCTCCCCACCTCTCTGGCCTTTTCTGTCCACCTGTCTCCTTCCTTCACTCTGCTGTGGCCACACTGTTCACGCTTTGCTACTCAAACATGCTGGGCATGCTCCTGCCTCAGGGCCTTTGCACTTGCTGTTCCCTCTGCCTAGAATACACTCTCTCCCCACATATTAGCCTGTGTCCCTCCATCACTGCTTTCAGGTCTCTGCTCCATGTCACCATCCTCTGAGGAGCCCACTTGCATCCCAACCTCACCATCCCCTGCCTCACTTTCCTTCTTAGCACCTGCCACCTCCTGGTTCACTCCAGATACATTTTATCTTGTTATTGATTGTCCCTGACCAGAGGTGAGCCCCATAGTGTCAGGAGCTTCATTGATTCCCTGCTTTACACCTGGAGCCCAGGACAGTGCCTGACACATAACTGACACTCAATAACTTCTTGAATGAATAAATGAGGGATCCAGGGTTTTGTTGGGAAACGAGGCAAAACAGAGCAGTCATGGGAGCCCCAAATGCCAAGTGAAATGAGCCACATGAACTTTAAAGTGTCCATAAAAACAAAAGCCAAAACCACAGAGTTCTATGAAAGCTTTTTTTTCTTTTTAAGTACCTCCCAATCTTTATGTTTTTTGGAAGAAACCAAGTACACTTTCAACAGCCTTGACTGTTTGTTTGGGGTTTTGTTTTGTTTTTGTTTTTGTTTTTGTTTTTTTGTGGTACACGGGCCTCTCACTGTTGTGGCCTCTCCCGTTGCGGAGCACAGGCTCCAGACGCGCAGGCTCAGCGGCCATGGCTCACGGGCCCAGCGGCTCCACAGCATGTGGGGTATTCCTGGACCGGGGCACGAACCCGTGTCCCCTGCATCGGCAGGCGGACTCTCAACCACTGCGCCACCAGGGAAGCCCTGGGTTTTTTAAAATAGATGTTTCTTTGCCTCCCCAGCAGCCACTGGAGCTCCTGGGTCCCCCAGATGCCCGTCTGGTTGTGGGGTCATTTGCACTTTGGAGAAAACGAGGCCAACGTGAGAAGTCACTGCATTTGTCAGTCAAGGTCAAGACCCACAGCACCAAATGTCAGCCAAAGACAAGCTCTGTAATAAAGGCTGCTCTGCTGAAACATTTTGCATAATTGGAAGGTGAGGTTAACAGCAATAAGGAAAACTAACGTGGACCTCCAACGGTTTATGAAGCAGATGCTAGAAAACAGAGCAGAGGGCGTCCAACCAGCTCAGCCTGACTCTGTTATTTACTTATTAATTTCAGAGCGAAGGAACAGCATGGAAGGGAGTCGGAAGGATGTGGGTTTGGGAAAAGTAACAGCTGTGGAGTCAGTCGAGGACTCAGTTGAAGTCCAGCTGCCCACTCTCCAGCTGCGTGGCCTCTGACCTCTCCCCATGTTGTAAAAGCAGAACAGCATTGATGAGAGCTGTGAGCTCCACCACGAGCCATGTCCCATCGGCCTGATTGCTCCTATGCAAAATTACTCTTTTCTCTCTTATTGTATAATTTGTGGCTGAGGTCTGGGATGTGAAGAGTGGCCGTTCCCTGAGCCCTGAATCTGGGGGTCCGAAAGGTTGATGCCACAGCAGCTTGGCAGGGCTGCGAAGACCTTGTTCCCCTGAGAGGCCCACCCAGAGCCAGACGGGATGGAAACACCTACTAAGGACCCAGCTCAACCAAAGCACAGCCTCCATCGCTGAAGGGTGGCCACAGCAAGGGGTCATTGTCCCAGCCTGAGTCAGGGACCATGTCACATGACACAGATCATGTGTCATGGTGGAATAGGAATTCTCTGCAGGTCCTGAGATGTGGGCTTTTTCCAAGAACCCAAATACTAACGAGAAAGGGAGTGGGACCAGGGGACAAAGCACTTATTTCTTTTAAAAGAGGCAGACATCATTTATATTAGTTGTCTTGCCAAAGTTCATGAAATTATAGAAACTCTTTCCAGTAAGCTTTTCTTAAAAGGATCCCAGACCTTAAAAGAAGTGTCAAGAGTTTGAATCTTTCAGCATTTCTACATCAGCCTCTTTTTGTTTGTTTAACGCTGTAACACATTGCTGAGTTTCTTTTTATCTGTTCAAAATATTGCAAAATTAAAACAGATTTTAAAGGATTATGGCTTAGGCATTATTCCTCTGAATATTGTCTGCTGTTACGCTGTCGGTTTTTTTTTTTAATTGAGGTATAGTTGATGTAAAATATACTATAAGTTTCAGGCATACAACATAGTGATTCACAATTTTTAAAGGTTATATCCCATCTATAGTTATTATAAAATATTGGCTGCATTCTGTGTTGTACAATATTTCCTTGTAACTTATTTATTTTATACATAGTAATTTGTACCTACCCCTATCTTGCCCCTCCCCCTCCCCTCACCCCACTTGTAACCACTAGCTTGTTCTCTATATCTGTGAGTCTGTTTCTTTTTGTTATAACCACTAACTTGTTTTATTTTTTAGATTCCACATATAACTGATAGCATACAACATTTGTCTTTCTCTGTCTGACTTATTTCATTTAGCATAATATCCTCCAAGTCCATCTAAATCCCAGGGGCTTAAGTGGTGACGGTTGACTCTCTCTCATACTGCACATCCGTCACAGGCAGCAGGAGGGCTCTGTGCTGCATCATCCCCACTCAGGGACCCAAGTGAGGGTGGCTCCTTCTTGTGCTCTGGTGACAACCAGATTTGTCTGTTCCTGCAACAGCATCTTCTCTGTCCTGACAGACACAAATTCCTCTGTGGTCAACTGAATAAGGACCCCAAAGCTCTTCACTTCCCAATCCCCGGAACCTATGAATGTGCTGCCTTACGCGAGAAAAGGGTCTTTGCAGATGTGATTATGTCAAGGGTCTTGAGACAGGAAGATTAACCTGGATTATTCAGATGGGCCCAGTGTAATCTCAAGGGTCCTTGTAAGTGGGAGAAAGGAGGATCCGAATAAGAAAAAAGGTAATGTGACCACAGAGGTGGAGAGATTGGAAGATGCTATGCTGCTACTGGGTGTGAACATGGGAGATTGGCCATGAGCCAAGGAAGGCAGGTGGCTTCTGGAAGCCAGAAAAGGCAATAGATTCTCCCATCAAGCCAACCCATTTTAGACTTCAGACCTCCACAACTGTAACTGAATCAATTTGTATTTTAAGACACTAAGTTTGGGGTAATTGGTTACAGCAGTAATAGGAAACTGATACTTCTCCCTATGCTTTTTGTAGCCTCTCTTTGATGTGGGTGTTCCTCTAATTTAGATTTTTGAACAAAGGATGCCTCCCACAAAATCATTTTCTTTTTTAAGCAGTGAAAATGAACTGCTAAAGAAAATGTCATTGAAAAGTTCTGAAATGTCTGAGATTAAATACACAATACCACTTACTAATCCATCCCTCTCAGTTTAATACACAAGCTCCAGGTAACTGCCATCCACTCTCCCCATGACATTTTTGTTGAATCCCGCACAATTGTCGGCCCGGGATGGAGAGTCCTCAGACCAGGCCTGAAGGAGCTCACAGAGACGAGACCCCCTTACTAAGGAGAGATGAACCCGAGTGTCCCCATCCCCACCCTGTACTTGCCCTAACAGCAAACATGCTCCCCTCCATTGCATTTAGATCCACAGCTGCAGGAAATGGCAGGACAATCACCTTGCAGGGGGTCAGAGCCCCAGTGTCACTTTGCATTTTGCTCCCCTGCATTTAACCCAGGAGGGGGTTAGGGAAAATCACAAACCACCAGCGCAGTGAACAGTCCCCAACCTCGCCAACCTTTGTCCAGCCTGTCTGCATGTTCCCTGTGTTTCTGGCTAAACCCCTTTCCCTTTCATTTTTCTCCCCAGGAACCCAAGATGGAGCAGGCCCGTGGACTCGGTGGGATTCTGAATGGCTGGGTTTGATTGCTCGTATCTGAGCTGGTCTCTCATTTTGGTCACAAAGGTTACCTACCTTCAAAAACAATCAATGGATCACTAACATATGCAGGCATTAGTCCACGTGTCTCTCCCTTTCATAACACAGGACGTGTTATAGACAGACTGCCAAGTCTTTTTAAAGCCGTGAACATTCGAATGGCTTTTATAGCTGAACCCATGCTGGAACGTACTAATTTCAAGCCTTTGTGCCCCTCTGACTCTTCATAAGCTGTAAAGGCGAGATTGGATGTCTTCCATCTAGGAAGGCAGAAATGGAGCATTGGATAGAAGATGGGGAGATACCATTCAGCTTCACAGGGACACCTACCTCTATTGAGGCTCTATGGGGACATGGGCTGGAAGTGAGATCTTTAAAGACATCTATGGCTTTAATGGTCATTCAACTTAGCCAGCAGTGACACTGGTCTAGGCCAGGGCTCCCTGAATTCTTACTTAAAAGACAAGCATTTCCAAAGGTGCAAGTGGCACAGGTGGGAAGACTGAGAACAAGGGAAACTCAGAGGGAAAGGAACGGAGCTTATCAGCAAGTCCTTTTCACCATATTCACTTCGAGAAGATGAGAGAATGAAAGTTAGCAAAAGTCCAGCATTCACCAGAAATTCACTCTCAGAATTCACATTATTCTGAGCAATGATTATTATATGTTCATGTGGCTTCTCAGTGTAAATGTCCTATTTTGAGTTTCCAGCACACATTCCCTCCATCTTCTAGTAACCATACCCTGATATATAGACAATCACTCTCCATCCGTGGGGTCCAGGATGAGCACCCTGTCTGAGGGTGGAGCATGTGACCTGGCCTGGCCAATCAGCTGGCAGATACCCTACACCCGGAAGTGGTTCAGGATGACCGCATGGCAAGAATCGGTCTAAGCAGAGTGAATCCTGTCCCTGGTACGGATGTGACTGGGAGAGATGCTCTCTGGGGCAGGCACTGCTGGAAGTCCACCCAAGAGCTCCCCCAACCCTTATTCCTGGCAGCAGAGCCCAGCCCCCAGTCTAGAAGCAGAGAATGCATTACTTGCTCTCCCATCCTCCTTTGCGGCAAGTTGTGGGCACATGACCCAGTCCTAGCCTGTGATCCCAGGGAGCATCTATTGCTGGGGGGTGGGGAGGGTCCTGGGAAAGATTTGACCCTTCTGGAGAAACAGAGATGTCCTTGACAAGAGGTTCCCTTACCTGCTTTCATTGGATGCTGCTCGAAAATATAAACATGCTGGGCTTCCCTGGTGGCACAAGTGGTTGAGAATCTGCCTGCTAATGCAGGGCACGCGGGTTCGTGCCCCGGTCCGGGAAGATCCCACATGCCGCGGAGCGGCTGGGCCCGTGAGCCATGGCCGCTGAGCCTGCGCGTCCGGAGCCTGTGCTCTGCAACGGGAGAGGCCACAACAGTGAGAGGCCCGCGTACCGCAAAAAAAAAAAGAAAATATAAACATGCTTAGAGACACAGCAGCTTTGTGGAGACTCTACCAGAAAGACTAAGAGAATCACAAAGAAATCCGCCCAGAACCTTTCATTCTGAGTTACTGAATCACTCTCAGAACTACCTTTAGTCTTCTTGGTAAGTGTTTCGGAGGAGTGGGGCGGGGGGAGGGAACTAGTATTTCAGCCACTTTCTAGGCTGAGGTTTTATTAGTAGAGTCAAATTATTTTAAGTGGACTAAAAATATGGTTTGGTTCCAGAGCTACCACCCCAGAGAGCCCAAGAATGACGCTCTCACAAACAGAGCTGAAATAAAAGAAATCTTGATAACACTCTTTAAGCCCCTGAATCCACTGGGACCTGGAGCCTTACCTGAGTTTTTCAATTACATGAATCAAAATAATTTTACTTTTCCTTAAATCCATTAGAGTTAAGTTTCTTTTGCCATTTACTACATTACTTTAAAACTTCTGCATAACAAAGGATGCCATTAAAAATGTAAAGATGTATATTCTCTACAGCAAAAGTAAAGGAATGAATCAATACACAAGAAATGGAAAATATCCACATAACTGCAACACAATGGTTAAGTCAAATGTGGCCCATCCATTCTATATACTACGATGCCATCATTTAAAGGAATAAGGTAGACCAATATGTACTTACAGAGAATTATATCCAAGACATCTATTTTGTGAACAGTAAGTAAAGAGTAATATTTATACGTATGCATGTCTTACACACACACACATATTTGCACATATTTATAGAGGTACGTGCATAGGAAATTGTCTAGAAGAATTCATATGGAAATAATAATAGTGTTTCATATGGGAAGGGGAGTGGAACAGTGGGAAAAGAGGGTATTTATACACTGTACACTTCCAAACAGTTTCAATTTCAATATGTTTTTCTATTACTTGTAAAATTAAAACTAAAACCCGAAAAAAAAAATCTAAAATATCCGCATTGCTTGAACTGGGCTCTACTTAATACAAAACATTCCCTAACAAAGAAAGAAAACTGAAAGGCAGGAAGCAGGTTGGGCCCTTGGACATGCAGCACGGAAGCTGAAAATTTCTGCTTGGCTTTCCATCTTCCGTCTGCAGTCTCCATGGCTGGAGCCTGGAACCCGCTAAGAACACCACTCCAGACAGCTTGTCGGGAGGCCCCCTGGTCCTCAGTCCTGTCTGGTCCTGCCCAGCTCGGACCCTGTGTCTGCTCCCTGCCAGCTAAGTCCCAGCATCTGACAACAGGTGTCTCAGGCCCCGAGCTGGACTTGGCTGTCAGTGAGCATTGCTGTTGAGACCCTCCCAGCCTCACATCAGCTCCAGCCAGCCCGGACTGACTCCTCCAAGGCTGTCTTTGAAGGACTCAGGTCCACCCTCATTTCACCTGTCAAGTGATCAAGGGGAGTGAGGCTCCATCATTTTGTGTTTCCCTCCCCCCTTAGAAGACAAGAAATTGTTGTAACCTGCTTCCTGTATATAAAGCTGCCACTCAAAATAGTATGAAAATTCAGTACCAAACTCCAAACAAGCCAGCAATGTCCCACATGCTCACTGTTGGAGAACAGTGGTGTTTTCAGTGAGTACAATAGCAGGGACCTCATATACCTGGTCACTGAGGAGAAGAAAGTTCTGCCCTGAGCCTCGGCTGTCCTGTGTCTGAGGGGCAAGCTCCTCTCATGTTCCAGTCAACAGCATCTCTTCATCTCTCCAGCACTCTTTGGCACTGACCTGGCATCAGGCTCTAGGACAGGTAGAAATGTGACAGAGTTCGGGCTCTGCTGCAACAAAGCACCATAGGCTGGTGGCTTATAAACAACAGACATTTCTTTCTCACAGTGCTGGAGGCTGGAAGTCCAAAATCAGGGTCCCAGCTTGGTCGAGTTCTGGTGCAAGCCCTCTTCCAGGTGTCCGACTGCCAACTTCTCCCTGTAGCCTCACCTGGTGGAGAGCAGAGGGGAAGCAAGCTCGCTCGGGACTCTTAGGAGGGCACTGATCCCATTTGTGAGGGCCCCGCTCTCACAACCTCACCTAAACCTAATCATTTCCCAAAGACACCATCCTGTTGGAGGGTAAGGGTTCAACATATGGATTTGGGGGGACACCAGCATTCAGTCCATAGCTGCTTGTGATGTCATAGGCCTTTACTCTGAGGAGATGGAAAGTCATTAGTCGCTCTGAGCTGAGGAGTGGGGGGAGAGGACTCAGCCATGGGCCCTGTGGGGAGTGTCTGTAGGAAGCCAGGGAGGAACTAGGTGACTGAGAGGAAGCATCTGCAAGAACACAGTGGGAGGCCGTGATGGTCAGGAGGTGGAAATGTCGACAAGCAGACGGATTCTGGATCTGTTCTGAAGGGGGAGCCCGCAGAATTTGTTGCCAGATTGGGGCTGGGGAGGGACAGAGAGAGACGAATGAGGGGATGACTCTGGCTCCGAGGTTTCTGGATGGAGCCTCTGGAAGGAGGGAGTTCTGAGATAAAGATGTCCTGAGAAGGAGGCCAGCCGGTCATGGGATGTGTGATCCCACAGCTGTTCCTTCTTTCCCCATAACCCTCTTTGTCCTGTACTTTCAGCATCTCTTCACATGTCTCTTTCCAAGCTTTGGGTTCTCAAGGACAGGGCCTGTACCCTCTGTCACCAGGTGGCTGGTGTCACAGCCAGGGCCTGGAAAATAGAGCAATCACTCCGTGTTTGTGAAAGAAATAAATAGAGGGTACACGGATGGTGGTGGTCGTGGGATGAACTGGGAGATTGAGATTGACACATATACACTAATATGTATAAAATAGATCACTAATTTAAAAAATAAAATAAAATAGCATGTGTTAAAAAAAAAATCCAGAAAAAAAAATAGAGGGTACAGAGAGGTTGAGCAGATACATGGTGGACGCAACCAACCATAAAGTTCTTAGTTTAAAATAAAAAATAAGGAAGAGAAGAAAAGAAAATTGAGCTTCAGTCAGATACATTTTTTTAAACATGTTATTATTTGGCTGTTTCAGACAAGTGCTTAGTGACTTGGCATTATCCATTAAAACTAAGCGGTGAATCCCTCTGACCCAGCAAAGACAGTCTTAGGAATCAAACTTGGGGAAAACACACATGTACATACACACACACACACACACACACACACACACACACACAGGAAGATGCTCTTAGCAGGCTTGTCTATAAGAGGGAAAACTTGAGGACAAGCCAAATGCGTATTATTCAAACAAGGTGGCAGTGACATTACAAAGGAATACTATACAGTGAACAAAAGTTCAAAACTGAGTGTCTCACCATGAACCTCAAAAACGTATCATGGAATGAGAAAGAAATCAGGAAAATGGCAGAGCATGTTTTTATTTACATGTGAAACTTGGGTTTAAATCTGTTTCATCTGCTTTCACTAATCAAGGTCACTTTAAAACTTGCATGTCCTCCAAGCTACATGTAGCCTAAATAAGGTGATTGCTTGAGGTGTTTTCCAGGAACTTGGAGTCAGCTGTGTCTAGTTCAAGCTGAGCTGGTTAAGACTAGATGGGGCCACTAAACCTCCAACTGAGCATGTGCCATGTGTCCATGCTCGGTGACCTTTTGAAAGTGCAGAGGCCTCTGGCTTAGTTATACCTGCCCTGAACAATGATGACGGCACCTTTTTCCAATCACCTTTTCCCACGCTCCCCAGACTGAGACCACCCTGCTGCTTTGTTTGTTATCCCATAAATACCCCAGCCCCTCGCCTTCAGAGAGGCAGATCTGAGACTGGTTCTCCTATCTCCTCCTTTGGCTGCCTTGAGAATAAACCCTTTGTTTGCTGCAGACCTCGGCATCTCAGCGTTTTGTCTTGCTGTGCACCAGGAAAAACGAACCTGGTTCGGTAACTTACGTAAAATCTACTGCAAAAGCCACGTATTCTTTTTACTTAATTATAATTTTTATCAAAGTTGTACAGGATTAGAAGGCTGATCAAGAAAAACTGCAGATCCCTGCCCCACCCCTCACAATTTCTGCTCTCCAGAAACAACCATTTTCGGCAATTTTAGTGTTTCTATGAGTATTTACGTCTATATTTCTAAGTACTATGTTTATGTTGCCACAAAATCATCAGGATTTCATTCTTAGACCAACACTGCTCTCCCCTTCACTCTCCCCCATCATCCTGGTAGAGTCATATCAAGACCTCATGGTACATAAGAAACATGCAGTGTTCACACTACCATAACGGGGTAAGAAGCATCCACAGATGAGCTGTGTGATGTGAAACTTAACTGCCGCGCCTTACAATTTTTCTGGTTTTTTTTCCCTCTAAAATGAGTAATTACCTTGATCTCCCACTTCCTTAGTTTTCTAGGTATCGATCATTAATCCATCCCTAAATTCTCTGCCCTGCCTATAACCAACCTCTCAAAATGATCACACCATCACATGGTGGGGGGTGTGGTTTCCTTGGCCACACCCCTCCAGGGAACGGCTGGCCTCAAGATCTGCTTCAGAGCTGTGATCCTGCTGTTTCCCTGGTGCTCTGGATTCATCCTGGAGACTCTTGTCCCTCTCCCTCGGGAAGGATCTCCCATGTCCTTGTCTGGGATCCTAAGGCACCTACTTTCTTAACCAACTCTTTGCTGGTAGAGCACATCCTCCTCCTATAGCTTCCCAAGAAAGGTCACAGAGAAGATGAGCCTATGATCTTGCGGGTCTGAAGTGTCTTTATTCTGTCCTTGCCCTTGATCTGTACACTGGCTCTGGTTCACCCTCCACGTTAGAGTAAACTTCCCAAGAAGTTTCAAGCCGTGCTTCATTCCAGGGATGTGCTCTGAGTCCCTGGTCCTGAACTTGAGATCAACTCCCCCTCTCTGGAGGCTTCTAGAGTTTTCCCTTCCTCCTGGATTTTTGTGAATTCACAATGACGTTCCCAGTGCTGGGTTTTTTGTGTGTGTGCTTTTTTAAATTGTTCTAAGCACTATGGGGACCTAGAAAGTGTAACAGAAATTCATTTCAAAATTCTGAGAAAGCCAAAAGGGACTTTGGAAGACAGTTGGGTAGTTTCTTACAAAACAAACATACTCTTAACATATGATCCAGCAGTTGTTCTCTTTTCATTTACCCCAAAGAGTTGAAAACTTAAGTGCATACAAAATCCTGCACACGAATGTTTATAGCAGCCTTATTCATAATTGCCAAACCTTGGAAGCAACCAAAGATATCCTTCAATAGGTGAATGAATAAAAAGTGTGGTACAGCCAAACAATGGAATATTATCAAGCCATGAAAAGGCATGGGGAACCTTAAAAGCATATTGCTAAGTGAAAGAAGCCAATCTGAAAAGGCTACATACAGTATGATCCCAACTATATGACATCCTGGAAAAGACAAAAACTGTGGAGACCATAGATCCAAAGATCAGTTGTTGCCAGGGGTTCAGGGCAGGGAGGAATGAATAGGCAAAGTTCAGAGGATTTTTAGAGCAGTGCAACTATTCTGTATGAAACTGCAGTGGTGGATACATGCCATTTTATATACATAGAATACATACATGCCATTTTATATACATAGAATATACAACACAAAGAGTGAACCCTAATGTAAACTACGGACTTTAGTGAATAATAACATATCAATATTGGCTCATCAACTGTAATAAATGTTCCACCCTAATGCCAGATATTAATAGTAGGGAAAAGTCAAGGAGGGAGGGGATGAAGGGGGTATTTGGGAATTCTCCATACTTTTTGCTCAAGGTTTTTTTAATAAACCTAAAACTGCTCAAAAAAAGAAATAAAGTCTATCAATGGAAAAAGATAAAGGGGGAAATTCACCTATATCCTATCTTTTTTTTTTTTTTTTTAGAATAAGCAAAGCTAGCATAGCCAGAGTCACTGCCACCACCTCCTCCCTGGGTCAGACCTGGGAGCTGGGCCATGGTGCTGGGGGCAAACTCCGGAGCTGCCCCTCCAGCCCCGTCAGGCTCACCAGGAGATCCTCACAGCTGTGGGCATGCACTCCGGGCAGCCTGAGGCAGGACAGGCTTGCGCTCCCCACCCTGCATGGCTTCTGCCTCAGTGACCCCTTTCAGGTGCCCCTTTATGACTCCCTAGGCACAGCCAGCACTGCAGGAGCTGTCCCAGAAACAGCCCCCCTCACCACAGGGCTGGCAAGACCCCTCCTGTCTTGGGATAAAATCCGTATTTCACTTTTTCATGTCAAGGGCTGGAACCCTCGGGGAGACCAGGGTCCAGAGGACAGGCCAGCTGCTGTTGGCCTTGAAACCACAGTGCCTCCTCATCTGTGATCTGTGTCCAGCAGGGCCTTGGCCCAGGGCACAGATGGCCCCAGCAGAGCCAGCGTCCTGGACCAGATGCAGCCTCTTGTCCTCACACAGCCAGCCCGGGGTTAACGTTCTTTGCTTGAGCTCACCAGTAAATTAATATCTGAGTACACTTGGAGCACTGCTTGCTTTGGATGCTACCTGCAGCTGGTCTGTCCTGAGTGGCCG
>NW_006771554.1:1585240-1587337 GCF_000442215.2 Lipotes vexillifer | reverse complement strand
AAATTAAAAAAGGGAAAGACCCTCTGACTCCCCATTTGCACGAGGGCAAAGGTCCTCACTGAGACAATCATTGTATAGATTCTTCATTGCATTTACTGTGTGCTCTGCAAGAACTAAACTATGTGCTTTCAATTTATCCTCATTCCTACCCCCTCCCATTCCACACAATAGGCTATTGTCCCTCAAAGACAGGTCTGGGGCTTATTAAAAATGCAGCTTCTCAAATCCCACCCCTAAATATTAAAGTCGGGCCCAGGGCATGAGACATTTCCATGAGTTCCTCTGGTGATTCACAAGCACATCTAACTGAAAAACTTCTCATAGTTGAGAAACAGATCTGTGTTTCCCTGTGGATGAAAATAAGATTGGTCCTTCTCTTTGGAAATTTAATCTGTTTACATTTAATGTAATTATTCATATGATTTAAGTCTACTTTCTTACTATCAGTTTTCTATGTGTATCACATTTTTCTCTCTTGCCTCATTTTGTATTTTTATTATTCATTTAGTAAACTCCATTTAGATTGTTCATTTTGGTGACTTCATTATTATTTTAGTGCATGTAATAGGGAATAGAACATATACACTTCACTCATGATAGTCTGTCCTATGTTAGAATCTTATCACTTCCCAAAGAATGAAGACGTTTAGAACACAGTAACTCCACTTAACATTCCTCTGGATATTCATGTCATCACTATCATGTAATTTAATTCTGCATATATTATAAACCCAGCAGACATTGTTATTATTATTGCTTTGCATATTCATTAAATCTACCCACATAGTACCTTTTCTACTGCTCTTTATTCTTTCATGCATTTCTGCACTTCCATTTAGCATCATTTTCCTTCTGCCTAAATAACTCCCTTCAGGGATTATTTTAGAGCAGATCTGCTGGTAAGATATTCTCTCAATTTTCGCTTCTCTGAAAATGCCTCTATTTCAACTTCACTTTCAAAATATATTTTTGTTGGGTATAAAATTGTGAATTGGCAGTTGATTTCTTTCAGTTCTTTATTTCACTATCTTCCACTCCATGGTTCTTATTGAAAAGTTAGCTATTTACTTACTGTTTCTCCTTTGAGGGAAATGTATGGTTTTCCTCTGAATGTGTTTAAGATTTCCCTTTTGTTTTCAGCTGGGAGCAGTTTCACTAGAATGTAATTAAGTGTATTATTTCCTTGTTTTTATTATGCTAGGAGTTCTTGAATCTGCAACTTGATATATTTCATCAGCTTTGGGGAAAAAAAACCCTCACTATCTATTCATATAGTGATTCTGCAATATATTCCCTTTCCTCTCTTTTTAAAACTTCAATTACACATATTTTAGGCCTTTTTACAATATTCCATAATTTCTAATGTTTTTTTCCCTTTATTTTCAATGTTTTTTACCATGCTTCAGGATAAATATTTTCAACAAACCTATTTTCTTCTTGAAAATAGGTTTAAATTGCTGATATACCAACCTCTTGTGTTTTTAATTTTACTTATTTTTCAGTTTGAGACTATTCATCTGATTCTTCTTATAAACTGCATTTCTCTGACAAAATACTCCAGCTGTACATCTTTTTAATCAACATAATAATAATTATTTAAATGTTTGTCTCTAATCATTTCAACACCTAGTTACCTGCAGGTCTTTCCCTGTTGTCTGTTTTTTCACCGCTTGGTTTTTGGTCATTGGCTCCTTCTCCCGTTATGTCTGGCAAATTTTTATGAATGCTGGATATTTTAAAAATTTACTGTCTCATGATGATGTTATCTTTTCCTAGAGAGTACAGTATTCCAATAGCCACTGTGGGAGGGACAGATTTCCTTAATCATATCTGGGATTAAGATCATTTAAGGCTGATTTCCAGTCTTTATAAGGCCTGGTTTATTTTGCTTTGAACTTACTCCCAAAGTCCTTTGAGAGTCTCAGTTGAAAGACTTGCACATTTTCCAGAACCCCTATTTTTTGAGCCTTGAACTCTAATATTTGTTGTTATGACAACGTGGTATTGTAGGAAACTCTGCTTAGTTCCTTAGCTTCTCTGCAGCCCATTTGCAGCTTGGCTTCTAGGCATCTCATTCTGTGCAGCTTGAATCAGCAG
>NW_006771554.1:1569998-1585230 GCF_000442215.2 Lipotes vexillifer | reverse complement strand
AGCAGGAAAAGTGCTGCAGAAAGTCAGACTCACTACTGGGGGAGGCGGGGGTCTATTTCCTCTGATGTCTTGGGTCTTCAAATGCTGGCTATTTTGGTAGCCTTGAATGTCAACCTGTGTCTCTCCAAATCTGTGAACTTAGCATAGAGCTCTGAAATGCCACTTTCTGATTTCTGGACCCACTCCACTTACAAATTTACAACTAGCTCAAGGGGAAAAGGAGTAGAGAACAGGGGGCTCACTGGAGTATATTTCACTTCTCTCTGGAATTGTATTAATAGATCCTCCAGTCCTAGCAGCCTGGGTTGCTTTCTGATGTCTTCAAACATCTTTCTTTCTTTCTCTTACTTTCTCTTTCTTTCTCTTTCTTTCTTTCCTTATTTCAGCTTATTAAGCTCTGCTAGGTGTTCCTTGGGTTGGATACAAGTTATTCCATCATATCTAAACATAGAAATCCTGCCTATTGAACTAGATATAAATACCTGGAAAGCTGGGGTTCCATACCTCTTAAGTAGATAAATGGTAAATTGTTTTTGTTTCTAGTTTCTCATGAAACCAAAAATTCCAGGACTCCAGCAACAGACAAAGATTAAGACAACACCTAGCCTAGAGGTTACAAACCTAAATGCCTACCAGCACCAGGCAACCAAGTCAAATAATGAAGCAGTTAAAGCATCACTAAAAGGGTAAATTCAACCACCTAAGACAAGTGAAACTCAGCCACAGTGATGGGCAGACGGTGGTACTGATGGGGTTGAGGTAGAATATTCCATCCCAAGGGGATGTTGGTACCAGCTGCTTGCGGCAAAGTGGAAAAATGGACTGAGAATTAAGAGAAGTCAATCATTTTCTACATAAGCTATACTTTATATAAAAATATGCACTTTTAAAATTCTGAAAATTACTTTAACACTGTGCTTCCAAAAATGATAATAACAATAGCAGTTTGGCAGAGAGGTATAGTGTTTAGAGCTAAGCTCTACAGCCAGAACACCTGGGTTCAAATCCTGCCTTTGTCCTGAGTAGGTGACCCAGGCTAAGTCATTTAACTCCTCTTGGTCACAGTTTCCCTGTTTATAAAGTGGGAATGATTAGAGTATCAACTCATGGGGTTGATGGGAGAATGAGACACATTAATACACATGAAACATGTAGAACCCAAGATCATAAGTCTAGGAAAGTGCTCATTAATCAAATAAACAAAACAGTTTTCAGGACAGAGTCCCTCTGGAAGCTGATTTCAGCCCACAGGCACGAGTTTTAAGCACCTGCCCTGATCCAACCTCCTTGCTCTACAGATGGGGGGGCACGTTTGGGCCACAGAAAGGGGAGGGGACCTGAACACATACAGCTCGTTAGCCCTAAAACGGGGTCCAGGACTGAAATTTCCTCTTGAGCATTTTATCGATTAAACCTGTGTGCCCTGGAAGCCAAGCAGCTAATTTCCGTTGAAGGCAAAGGGGTCGAGTCTCCCTCAAACTACAGGTAATTCTCTAATTGCCGTGTCTGCCCGACTTCCTTGTGATCATTAGCAGAGCCCCTCGTGCTCCGGCTGAGAGGAGAGGGAGGCCAGACGCATCACTGCTCATCTCAACTTTTAATAATGCTCCAATCTTAGGATCATCAGGTAATCAAACCCAAATCAGCCCAACACTCAAAGCCAAGAATAATGAGGCGAGTGAAAGGGATAATGTTTCTTTAATGAAATTTTCATCAGTGCAGATTTCTCATTGAATATTAAGGTCTTGGCTTGAAGCCAGCATCAGAGCAGACTGCTGTGACATTGACCTTTGTCCCTCCGGGGAGACACAGTGCAGAGTCTGGCTTCACCAGCTCTCTGATGACGCAGGTGGTCGTCCTTGCAGCTCTCACAGAGGAAGCGCGGGAGCCCAGGGCAAGTTGGCTCAGGCCCCTCCGTCCTTTGCAGAAGGTTTCTCTGCATCTCAGCCCCTCCTTGGCCCCCACCTGCTCCTCCTGAGACCCACACACCTTACTCTGTAGCACCTCCATTCTCCCAGCTGCTCAGGCCAAATCCTTGGAGTTGACCTTGTTTTGCTTTCCTCTCACCTGCTCTGTTCCCTCCATCAGCGAATCCCATCAGCCCGACCTTCACAGGTGAATCCCAAAGCCGGGCCGTGATGATCCCGCCCTGTACCTTCCCGTCCCCCCGCAGCATGGCTTCCTCACGGGTCCAGCTGCCGTGCCCTCGGTCCCAGAGTCTGTCTCGCCACACGGCCTGAAGGTCCTTGTAAGACACACTCAGAGCACGGCCCTCCTCTGCTCAGACCCGCCCAGGCTCCGGTCACGCACAGCGAAACCCAGCGTCCCTGCAGGGGCCGACAAGGTCGTACACAGCTGTGGCCCCGTCCGCTCCCTGACCTCAGCCCCATCGGCCCCCATGTTACCTCCTCGCAGCCACTCTGGCCCTCGCTGCCCCTCACACGCAGGCCCCGCACTGGCCGTGCGCTCGGCCTGGAGCCACCTCCCCCGGGATCCACGAGCCCCGGCTCCTGTCTCCAGGACCCTTGTCCCTCGTCACCGTCGCAGCGAGTCCCCCCAGCAGCCCGTCTGACCCGCACCCCTCCCGTCACTCCCTCCTCGTCCTGCTGCACTTTCCGCTCAGCAGTCGTCACCTCCAGAACCCACATGCCGTCCGTTTTCATGATCATTGTCTCCCGCTGACACGTGAGCTCCAGGAACAGGGACCTGGCTTGCTGTCCTTCCCCGCTGCCCAGAGCAGAGCTGCGCACAGGGGAGGCGTCCCACGCGACTGGCTGCACGCATGCACACACGAAGGGCAAGGTCTGACCACGCTTTCTAGGACAAGCTCACAGTATTAACAGAGCACCCGCTATACGCTGGGCCAGGTCAGGTCCTGGGATGCACCAGAGAACAAGAGACAAAGAGCCGTGCCTCGTGGCTGCACTTACCTCCAGCGCCTGGACGGACACCGAACAAGCCAGCCCGCGGGGGCCCAGCATCAGCCGCAGTGGAGCCCTCGGGAAAGCGCTCCGCGAATGGCCCCTCTGAGCTGAGCTCTGGAGACCGAGGGAAGCCCATCACGTGAAGAAAAGCCCGTCATGTAAAGACTGGGGAAGAGGCAAAGGTTTAGAGTTTTCCAGAAGCAGGGCGGAGGGCTTGCCTCCCAGCACAGCGACCCGGGTGGGGGGCGGGGCAGAACGAGCTGGGAGGGGCCCTCGCGATGATATCGCAGCTGATGCTCATCGATATTCACCAGGAGCCGCTTCACACGCAATAGCTCATTGACTCTCCACAACCACCTGACTGCTATGAGCCCCTCTGACAGACTGCAAAACTGAGAGGGCAATTCAGTGCCCCGTGTCCCGTGACTGTATTTCTCAGCCATTGTCCCAATAACGATCCACAACTAAACCCCCAAACTCAGTGACTCCCCACATCTCAGTTCACAGGGCTGCAGGTCCTCTGGGTTCAGCTGATCCGAGCTGGACTCCTTTGGGTGACTCCGCTTAGCGTCACTGAGCTACTGGGCTGGACCTCAGGCTGGGGACCAGGGTCAAGTCAGCCCTGCAAAGCCCTCACCCGCCTTAGAAGGGCAGTTCCCTGGGGCAGGACCTTCCAGAAGCCAAGAACCAAGCCAGACCTCACAAATGCACTTAGAGCCTCTCACTGCATCGAGCCCACAAGGGCCCCATTGGCCAAAGCGGGTGCCCTGGCCACCCCGCATCGTTGGGAGGCCTTTGAAGAGCTGGGAGCCACGACCCACTGAACACGAGCACGTCGGGGTGGCGACGGACCGAGCCGCACGCTCCTGGGCCGCCCAGCTCCGCGTCTTCACTCTAACCAGCAGCCTGCGCGGGCTCGCAGTCTGGGGAGGGGAGGGATTTTAATGTGGGAGCAACGGGGAGCTGTACTGGGGTTGAAAAACCTCTGCTCCCTATATTCACGTGCCCCTGGAACCTCGGAATGTGACCTTCCTTGGAAAGACAGCCCTTGCAAGTGTAATCAGTTAAGATGAGGTCCCGCCGGCTTAGCATGGGCCCTAAATACTCGGAGAGCATTCTTGTACAAAGGCCATGGGAAGACGCACAGGGAGAACATCACGTGACCATGAGGCAGAGACGGGAGGGATGCAGCTCCCAGCCAAGGAAGGCCAGGGCCGCCAGGAGCCATCGGAAGCTGGGAGGGAGGCGGGACGGATGCTCCCCGGAGCCTCCAGGAGGAGCCAACACACCCACACCTTGATTCCAGATTTCTGGCTCCGAAACTGGGAGAAACCGGTTACCATTGTTTGAAGCCACACAGTCTGTGGTAATTCATTAAGGCAGACCTGAGAAACTCATCCTGAAGCCTGCAGAAGGTCCTCAGCAGGGAGCACCCGATCTGATGAGCATTTTAAAGACCTTCTGGCTGTGACAGGCAGTCAGTAACGTTTCTGTCCCCAAGTTCAATTCCTGAGGGATCTGCCTCACCCAGTTCTTGCCTCAGGCCCTCCCATGAGGTGACGTCAAATTCGGGGGTTCCCCTGCTCTTCACGCCCTTCAGACCTCCTCGTCCTCGGAGGGGCCTTTCCGGGGCCCTGCCCGCCCCGCCGCCGGCTCTGTCTCCTCTGAGCCGCTGCTCTGAGCCACTTGGCCTCCGCCGTGTCCACGCCTTCCTCCCTGCTTTCCTCAGTGATGCGTCACAGGGTAGAAGGAGGTTCCGCAGCCCCCCGTGACCCCGAAACACACCACGCTAAGCGGGTCCCTGTCCTCACAGCAGGAGCCTCAGCCTCAGATGTGAGTAAACCCCCTTTCCTCCTGAGCCTCCGTTTACCCTCCCGCAGAACGAGTGGGTTTGACTAAACAATTTCCAAGGGCCCCGTCTGACCAGAACGTTCTCTGATTTAAATATTTACTTTAGAATTCTTAAGTGTCCATTCTCTGATTCTTCTCACTCATGCAGTTACTCAACAAATGCACATCAAGAACTTACTGTGTGGTTGGGCCAGTTCTTAGGGCAGGAATCCAACAGCAAGCAGACAATGTTCCTTCTCTCCTGTGGGTGACATTCCTTGGGTGCAAATGACCATAGAAGGTATAAAAAGGAGTAAATCAAGTTCAGATGGTGACAAGTTCTGTGCATGGGATAGGACGTGACGCAGGGATGCAGACACTTCTTTAGACGGTGCACAGGGTTGTTCCCTGAGCAGAGGATGGAAGGTCATGGGGAGAGCTGAGGAGGAGCAGCTGGGGAGGAGCATTCCAGAAGAGGGGCAGCATGTGCAAAGGCCCTGAGGCAGGAAGGCTCTGGGGTCTGGAGGAGGAGCAGGAGGCCAGTGGGGCTGGAATAGAGGGAGTGAGGGGGGCAGTGAGGGACACAGTTCAGGGGAACCTGCAGGAATGGGGCTGGGCCTTGTGGGACCAGTGAGGGGTGGGGTCCCCTTTCTCCCGGGCGCAGTGGGAAGTCAGTGCAACATTTACTCAGGGGTGACAGGGTCTCCTTTGAGTTTACAGGGCTCATTCTCCCTTTGGGTGCGAGCAGAGGGTAGATTTTGGGGTGGAGAGAGGAGGGGGCAGGAGGACTTGGGGGGCAACTGCCGTGACCCCAAGAGGAGGGAGGTGCCGACTCAGATGAGAGCAGGGCGGGGAGAGGGGCAGACAGACCAGCGCGTGTTTGAATTGAGTGCATTCGCTGTGGCTGGAAAAAGAGGGAGAACCCCAGGACGACACGTGGGTGGTCACTGGCCCGAGTGACTGGCATTTGGAGGCGTCACTTACTGAGAAGGGGGCACTGGGTCATCTGAGCTTCGCTGAGAATTTGCCAGATCTGAGAGCCTCTGCCTCCCAAGCATCTGGGGGAGCCCCCTCAGGGCCACCGGGAGCTGCAGGGACCCCTGCACAGGTCACCAGCACCGACCTCGGCCTGAGGACGGACCCAGCCCAGACACGGGGGCAGCAGAAAGCCCGGCGCCCAGGCCAGCCTGGAAAGAGCCCTGCCTGGACTCACAGAGGGAACCCTGAGGGGCCCGTGATCCTTCTAAGAGCCTCACCCCCACATCCTCCATGACCCCAAACCAGCGCCGGAGGAGCCTTGATGGTCAGTCCTAACAGAGCGCTTCACGGCTGCCACTGGGCTTGAACGAGGCCGCCTCCTCAACCAGCCTCCTCCAGGAGCCTGTGCTGCAAACTGGGAATGAATTTAGCCACAGGAAAATGGCAAGATCTCAGGTGCTCGGCTTCATCGAGGACTCACTTCTCATTTGTCCGGCTCTTCCACTTCTCAGAAGACATGGGGCCTTCATTTCCTACGATAAGGCATGTTTTCAGGGCAATTTGAAAGGAAGGAAGAGGAAAAGAGGGAGGGAGGAAGGAAGGAGAGAAACACGAGAAAAGAGCAAAGGCTGTTCGATATCAGGACGAGAATCCAAGCTCCTCAGGCCTGTCCGGATGCTCTGCTGACCCGGCACCAAACGTTCAGCCACTTTTGCTCCTTTAAATTTCTGAGACATTAGTGCTGCTTGGTGTTGGGTTTTGGGCAAACAAACATCCTGCTGTGAACCCAAACTTTGCCCGCATTTTCCTTTTTGAGACATTGGTAACATCCTCAGATCAGTACCAGAAACTCGCCTCTGGTCATAATGACCACCAGCATAAGCCCACCTCAGACCGCGCAGCCCTGCTCTGTGCTGTTTGCGGGGCTGGGCCCCTGTAGCCAGGACCCATGACAGGGGAGCTGCCCTCGGCCCTGCTCCCGGTAGGGAAGGAAAGCCCAGACGCGGAGAACTTCCCCGGGCGGACAGGGGCCTGGGGAGCAGATGGGAACCCAGCGCCTCCCCGTCCACCCGCCCCTCTCTCGCCGAAGAGGCGGCCCGGAGGACTCAGCTGTGTCGTGTTCTGGACAAACAGGTGATTCATTCCTGGTTGACCTCGGCCTTCAGAGGACCTGACCTGGATATAAATAGAGGGTTTGCAAGTTGGGCGGGACTGGCTTTCCTGGCTGAGTCCAACTTCTGGACGGAGTCCCGCAGGTGAGACCCATGCCGCCCCTAGGGTGCCGCGCCCCCTGTCCCCAGGCAGCCGCCCGCCCTGCAGCCTCGGGGTCAGAGCTGCGGAGGGTGGACGCTGCTCCTGGCGGTGCATCCTTCATCACAGCCACAGGCAGCTGGTCCTCAAGATGCATCCCGACATCATCCAGGAGCCAAAGTCAGCCTGTGTCCAAGAACCTCAGGCCTCCTTGCTGTGGAGTCATTGTACACGTTCCCTGGCAAAAAGGAATTACAACCAAAAAAGTGCATTACGGAGAATGCTGTAGGGCTTCCTTGATTATTACACATGGGCACTTCCACAAAACGCTGGACCATCACTGTTCGCTTTGAGCAGAGCCCCAGCTTCAGTAAAGAAGGCACTTTTCTACCCGCTTCTGAGACCCGCCTTACATCTTTCTCTCAAGACAATCCTGGTTCTTGCGACTTCAGGTTATGAAAACCACTGGTTGGAAAGATACGAATATTTGAAATTCTTTTTTCCCCTAAGATACACACATTGTGACAGGTATCGCAAAGATTCATTTGTGTCCCTCTGGATAAAAGCAGATTTCAGACACTAATAGCAGATATATCAACGGTTGGAAAGTACTTATTTACGGGCCATTGGGGAAGCAGATATGAATTATTCTTTCCTCTTAAACAAATTTTGTGTGATGTGCCAGCAAACTATGAGGCAAATAAGGAAGGGTGTGAACATAGCTCTCAGAAGGGAAATCACTGTTTTTTAAAGAAATATGTAAACAGTAAGTAAAAGAATGCGTAACACATTGTGTTTCTGGATCCTGACTCTTGCCAAAAGCAAAACAATTTTTAAGGAAATCTTTATAACATAATCGGTAACTTTGAAGGTATCATGTTCAAATGTCTTTAGTAGATAATGAGGCCACCAGGAATTAAAGTGAGTATTTGAGTGGGAATAAAAAGTTAAACCAGAGCTACCATTTTGAGCTCATAATGAGAACGAAGTGTCGACACAAAAAAGGAAATCCAGCTCAAACAAGATTCATTTGAAGTTTCTAAAAAATTAAGTGTCTTCAATTTCAATGAGGTATCTTTTTCTGCCAAACATGAACAATCACATGCACACTGTATTTCTTGTCCTTTGTCCTTCAGGAAAAGATAAATGATAAAGAAGCAATGAATTTCAGGCTTGGTTTAGCCTCACAGTCTCCCTATGCACGGGAAGCCTCTGCTAGATTTCCACGGCATCGGGGGCTCATCCAGCACACCAGGACCCAAACCAAGTCCTGCAGAAATGAGAACAATATTAAGATGAAAGCCTAACTCAGCCCCCATTAAAAAGTAACATTTTCTTTTTATCAAAGAAGACATTCTCCTTGAAGTCTTATAGCTGAAGTCCTCAAGCAGTAGACTAGCATCTGTCAGTGCTTCTCAGAACTTTTGCAGGTTGGTCTCAGTATTAATCAGGACTCTTGATTACAAGTATCAGAAATCAAATCAGATGGCTCAAGAAAATGGAGATTTACTAGCTCATATCTTTTAAGAAGTCCAGATCTCGACCACCCTTCAGGCATGGCTAATTCCAGTCCTCAGCTCCAGGCAGCATCTCTCTCCATCCTTGGCACTGCCTTCCTGTCTGTTGATCTCCTTTGGGCAGCCCTTCCTCCTGGCCTGTCTCCTGGCAGATCCAGGTTCACAGTTCAGCAACCCCAATAGAAACATGACTTTTGTAGTCCCCGGTTTCCATGGAAAACTAGAGTCTCATCAGCTCTAATTGGGTCCCTTGTCCATCTTTGAGCCAATATCAGTGGCCAAGAGAATGGCACGCTCTTCATGTGGTAGACAAGTCTCCAGTCGCAGAATTCTAAAGCAAGACTTGGCTCCTTATGAGAGCTGTGTTACAGGAAGGAAGGAAACTCTCCCCAGTTCCCCAGTACAGCAAAACCTCAAGCTTCCTTCTAGACCTGAGTCTATCTGAGACCCCTACAAGTTTCACCTGGAAAAGAGAAACGGCAGCTCTCAGATGGGGCAGAAGCTAAGTAGGGGAGGGGAGAGTGGACCTCCTGGTCATGGATTAGCATCTTTATAGAGGCTTTCAAAGGGCCCTGACAATAAACAGTTGAAAGAATTTTACAGTATTTTTCAGTAAAACATTCAAGATCTATTAAAAGGTCACAGTATTTGCCCAGGGGAAAAAAGAATTAAGAATATCCTTGTTCGTTGAGATTTTAACTCGCAGAATATGTGACCTAAAATTCCATTGCTTGTGGAGGGCTAGGGCCTTGGGAAGAGTGGCCACCTGAGCCACCTGCTGAAGGACAGGTGAGGGCTGGGTCACTAGAGGAAAACAGAGGGGCTGATGCTTGAAGAAGGGGGAACAGATGCTAAGCAGACACACAGCAGATACCACACTAGCTCTCAAACATGTTATCACTGCTGTCAGATACATTCTCTTTGCTCCTTTGGGAGGGATGCTTCAGAGGTGAACCCACAATTCAATTCAGCCAAACCCACGGGGTGAGGAGTGGATGCTGCGTATTACGTTCAGTGTCTGAGAGGCACAGGTGCATCGGGCCTGGTCTCTGGTCCCCAAGGACGTCACAGGATAGCAGGAAAAACAGATCTATAACCTGGGGAGTTGTCATTCGATGAGTGATAAAGATAATCAGGAAATGTTATTTGAATATTTGTGATAAAGGAGAATGTGTATTTCTCAGGAATCTTGGATAGACTCAAAGCTTTGCACCATATGGCCCCTGCCATCTTTCCAGCCTCACCTCCTGTCACTGTCCCCTGACTCCCATTCTTGGCACTCCAGCCATGTTGGTTTTAAATTCCTGAATGTGACCTCAGGGTCTTTGCACAGGCTGCTCCTTCCACACCTCTAGGTGGACTGTGGAACACTCCATACCTCCAGCTAACTAGCCCTTCCAGGTCCAACTCTATTGTCACATCCTGCAATAGACCTTCCCTGACAACTGTGTCCGTTGGTCCCCCACCCCCAATATTTTCAACCTCACATCACGTTAGTTTCTTTTGATAAATTTTTCTGGAGTGCATACTATATGCCAGGCACTTTTCTAGGAGCCAAAGGTAAATCACTGAGCAAGCAGACAAACATTACTGCCCTCATGGAGTTTACGTTCTAATTAGGGGAAGAAAGGGGAAACCCAAATAATAATTGTTAAAGGGTATTGGGTGCCATGGAGTTAAATAAAGCAGGAAGGAGAGAAAAGTGCCAAAGGGGTACAATATAACAAGGACAGGCAGAAAAAGCCTCCCTGAGAAGGTGATATTTGTGCAAAGATCTGGTAGCATGAAAGATGCAATCATGCAACTATCTGGAGAAAAAGTCCATGCAGAGTGTAAGATAAATTCAACTAGTGCCAGTGTGGGATGAGAGTGAGCCTGGAGTCAGTAGGTAAGCATTCCCCTCCCAGCATCTCAGCAGAAAATGGGAAGGCATGGTTCCTGAGAGAGACTCCAGGGGGACAGTCACTCACACACATGTCCCAGTTATGCTTTGCGGCACAGCAAACCACCCTGCAAATTACTGACATAAAACAGCAGCCAGTTTGTTACGTTCATTGATTGTATGGGTCAGGAATTCAGATAAAACACAGCTCCAGGGTGTCTGAAGACCTCTGCTAGGAAGAGTTGAGTGCTGGAGGTGACTCACATCGGTGAGGGATTGAATTGTCTGGAGACTTCTCCATTCACCTATTTGATACCTGCTTAGAAAGGCTCAACGTCACTAGTGGGACTACCCACCAGAGGGCCTACATGTGGCTTCCCCATGTGAGTTGGGCTTCCTCACAGCATGGCAACCTCAGCAGAGTCAGACTGCTGGCATGGTGGCTCAGGATCCCAAGAGCAAGTGTTCTAGCAAACAAGGTGGGAGATGAATGGACTCTTCTGACCTAGCCTTGGAGGTCACATAGCATAACTTCCACCAGCCAAAAGAGTCACAAGCCAGGAGACGGGACATTGATCCCACCTCTTAGTTGAAACAGCATCCAAAATTTGCAGCCATATTTTAAAACCACCACACACAGTAACTAACTCAGATCACATCCATGGATTGGCTTCTTTCTTTCTTTTGCTCTTCCTCAACCCCACCCCCAACCCCATCCCATTTCAGTTCCTAGACTAATTTCCCCAATCTACCTGACACAAACCCTTGTCTCCAGCTCTGCTCTGGGGGAAGCCAAGCAAAGACACTGTTTATAGCTCCAGCCTCAAAAAGAAAATGGCTTATAAGATGCGATTGAGTTTAGCTAGAAATGAATTCTAAACTGAGCCCACTTCATTTGGGATTTGTGATGGTCTCTGGGAGCAAAGGAAACTCACCCAAGGATATATGCTGACATAATCACACACCCTGGACTACTTTCTTTCAAAGGACTACTTGGGTCGTCCAGTTTTATTTCTCTCCCCCTTGGGAGTCTACTTGTCCTGTCTGCTTTCCCTGGACAGCACAAGGCATGGGAGAGCTTTATAATAGCTTAAATTCTCTATTTTGTGAAGAGAAAGAACAATGATGTACACATGAGTGTTGACAGAGGTAAAAGATGTCTCCCTCCTTTGATTTGGCTTCATACATCCTGCATCTACATGGCAGGATTGGGATTGACTCAAAATGCATGAGTGGCCCCATTTAAAAAAAAAAAATCCTCTGGGAATTTATGTTTGTTTTCTCTGAAAGAGATTCACTTTGTTACCCCAAAATTGTGTTCACCTCTTAGTAGGCATTGAGCCAAAAAACACAACCAAGCCAAAGAGTGGGAGAAAGAAGGATTTATTACTTGCAGCAAGTAAGAACACCGGGGGTCTTTTCCAAAGCAGTGTCTCCCCGAACAGCAAAATTGGGGAACATTTAAGCTAAGGGTGAATGAATATTCATGAAGGGGCAAGGGTGCATGTATATTCATGAAGAGGAGAATTCTGCATAGAACTAGGGCAAGGACTTCCCTGGTGGTGCAGTGGTTAAGAATCCACCTGCCAATGCAGGGGACATGGGTTCGAGCCCTGGTCCAGGAAGATCCCACATACTGCGGAGCAGCTAAGCCCGTGAGCCACAACTACTTAGTCCGTGTGCCCCAGAGCCCACGCGCTGCAACAAGTGAGCCCGCGTGCTGCAACTACTGAAGCCCACACAGCTAGACCCCGTGCTCCACAACGAGAGAAGCCAGTGCAATGAGAAGCCCACACACCGCAACGAAGAGTAGTCCCCGCTCGCCGCAACTAGAGAAAGCCTGCGTGCAGCAACGAAGACCCAACGCAGCCAAAATAAGTTAATTAAAAAAAAAGAAACCAATAATAAAAAGAAAAATTGAAGAAAAAAAAAAGAACTGGGGCAAAGGTTGACAGAGTCCAGGCTCTAGTTGACTGAGGTCACAAGGGTCAGCAAAGGTCAGCATCATCGTTCCTCGGGTTCCAGTTAATCTGCTGGTTGAGTGCTCAGACGGGGGTTGGATCCTGCAAAACAGCTCAAGAATGTGTTTCAGGCTAGTCTTTACCTTCAAAATAGAACTGAGAGTCTCTATAACTGATATATTGTCTCCAAAATGGTTAAATTATCTCCCTGGCCTGGTAAGAGTTGTTTGTTTTTACATTCTTTTGTTCCCTTAAAATCATTAACTACTGAGACCTATTCTGCTGAGGGTGAGCATTGTGGCCAGACTTAGATGACAAAACGGCTTCAGCCTAAAATGGCTTCTCTTATGTCAAGAAAGCCATGCCTGGTTCTCTTACCCTGGGGAGCCCCTACCCTCTCTGCCTACGACTTTTCGCTCATCCACTCTGAACATACAAAATCCAGAATACGTCAAACAGAGCACCAACTCACTTCAAGGTATTTTCCATTAACTAGGGCCATTTCCAGGCCTCGTGTTCCTGCACTTTCCTATAGGCAGCCTGCAGCATTTTTATAATAAAGAGAAGTTAGCATGCTTTAAATCTTCACTGATTGAGAAATTATTTCCAAGAAATCCACTGGTTGGTTTGTTACCAGTATTTTTTTTTTTTCATTTGAAGTCTGCTTTACAAAGGCATTTTCCTACATCCTCCAACTCAGAGTAACAGTTGTTGATTCCGGTTGTGGCTGAAACAATGATGATGGAGGTGATGCTGTTGCTGCCGATGGTGGGGATGGTGGGGATGACTGTGGTGGTCCCCACACATTAGGATACACTGGTTGAAGATGGAAGGTATTAGCTGTAGTTGGTTTAATACAAAATATTCCCTTCACATTTTAATTCCCCAGTGCACATGGTATTTATAGGTAATCACATAAGAACCTAATTTGAGAACCTCAACGAACCAGAAACACCTGAACCCAGATGGGTCCTACAACCCAACATGGAGGTCACGTTACTGGGTCAGGGTGCCCTTGACTGGCGTTTCAGAAGTCAGGGAGGGCTCTAGGAAAAGCAACACCTCAGCCCAAAGGGAATCATTAGCAATTCCCAAGTTGGGTCAACTATGGAACTTTTAGGGGAAAGAAGTCTACCTAAAGGCACACCATGTAGGTGAATCCCCTTCTTAAAAAATGAGCCCTTCTTTATCTTCTATCAGTGGAAATTAAATCCCAAGGGGCTCACCACATCATGAATAGACATCGGCCTTCCAGAAGCATCTCAAATGGGCTCACCAGGTGGAGGCTCGCTCTTGCCATCTGTGGAAGGGACAACAGAATCTCTTGGACTATAGGGCTTTCATCACAAGTATATCAGCCGGGCTTCCCTGGTGGCGCAGTGGTTGAGAGTCCGCTTGCCGATGCAGGGGACGTGGGCTCGTGCCCTGGTCTGGGAAGATCCCACATGCCGCGGAGCGGCTGGGGCCGGGAGGCATGGGCGCCGAGCCCGGGGGGCCCGCTCTAAAAACATATGTACCTCTACAGATAATTATCCTCTTCAAATATCAGCCTTCTCTTATTTTCTCCCTTCTTTCTTCATGGTCAACAGTCTTCTGAGGCCTCTGATACATAAAAATGTATTTTCTGATATTTAAGAAAGCTTAGAGTTAAATAAGGCATCTTATTCAATTGCAGTCCTGTGCTATGATACAATTAACATTTAAAAATAATGCATCCCATACAACAGAATAGCACCCAGACATTAAAAAGAATGAAATAGGGCTTCCCTGGTGGCGCAGTGGTTGAGAGTCTGCCTGCCGATGCCCCGGTCTGGGAAGATCCCCCACGCCGCGGAGCGGCTGGGCCCGGGAGCCATGGCCGCTGAGCCTGCGCGTCCGGAGCCTGTGCTCCGAAATGGGAGAAGCCACAACAGTGAGAGGCCCGCGTACTGCAAAAAAAATGTATCAGTCAAGTTCACAAGCCACCTCCATGAGCCAGACCAGTATCCAGCGACCTACATTTACATGGATGACCAGCAGGAAGACATAGATGAAGACTCAGCTAACCCGGGAGCCACTGCACCTCATTTTCCTTTTTATTTTCCTTCCAAAATAAATAAATAACTCATGCAACATCTTCACCCATCATCTAAGGCAAAAATGAGACGAGTAGAGAAATGAATATATTAATCAGTCTCCACTCACAGACCTGCTCCCTTCTTTCGTTAGCGACTATAATTTGGGTGCTGTGATTTTCAAAGTCAGTAAAATACTAAATAGAAGCATGTCAGCTGGTATTAAATGGAGCCCCAAAATAACATTGCTGGGAATGGATTATTTGATAAAATATTCCTAAAGAGTGTCAAGATAAATAATGAAGTTTTTTTTAAACAACAAACTTGGCAGAATTTTCCTCCAGTTTCCAGCTTTCCAAGTATGACTTTTATTCCAAAATACTTTTATGGTTGCAAAATGAGCTTACTGCTTACCTTCCCCCTCTGCTGAATTGTCTCTTCTACATTTTGCAGCTGATTTTAAACCTGAGATTGATGACTTCTTTCGTGCTGAGTCACGAGAACAGGGGTGGCCAAATTTTCAATTACGTGTGGGAAAAATGGGGAGTCTGGAACTGGTATACGGACAACATTCAGCACCTTCCTTAGGAGACTAGAAGTGACAAATGCTGTTGACCAAAAGAATTTCTGTTCCTCCCCAAGGATGGTCTTTCTCTTGCAGGTTTTTCCCGGCAATGGGAAAAGGGAGTTTGGGGGGTTTTCCAATTAAATATCTCTTGTCTTTCCAGGTAGACCAAATGTGCTGTGAATCAGAATCAGTGTCTGGTTCCTAAGGTCTTAGCTCATCCATTATTCCTTGAACCTGAAAGCAAGAAGTCCTCAGCAGATTCCTGCT
>NW_006771554.1:1557193-1569547 GCF_000442215.2 Lipotes vexillifer | reverse complement strand
TCCTGCTGAGAGCTTGATTAACAACTCTAAGAATCAGGAGAGGACGAATCTGAGTGCAGGCTGGGATGGCTGAAAAAGAAGGAAAAGTTTGCTTTTGTGAAAAAAGAAATAGCTATTATGGGCTGGATTGTGCCCCCCCCCCAAAAAAAAATTCATATGTTGAAGTCCTAACCTCCAATACCTCAGAATAGGACTGTATTTAAAGACAGAGTCTTTGAAGAGGTAATCAATGGTAAATGAAGTCATTAGGGCAGGCCCTAATCCAACATGACTGGTGTCCTTATAAGAGGTTAAGACATGCACAGGGCTTCCCTGGTGGCGCAGTGGTTGAGAGTCCGCCTGCCGATGCAGGGAACGCGGGTTCGTGCCCCGGTCCGGGAAGATCCCACATGCCACGGAGCGGCTGGGCCCGTGAGCCATGGCCGCTGAGCCTGCGCGTCCGGAGCCTGTGCTCCGCAACGGGAGAGGCCACAACAGTGAAAAAAAAAAAAAAAAAGACATGCACAAAGGGAAGACCATGTAAGGACACAGGGAGAAGACGGCCATCTACAAGCCAAAAAGAGAGGCCTCCAAAGAAACAGCTCTGCTGACACCTTGATCTTGGACTTCCAGCCTCCAGAACTGTGAGACGATAAATTTCTGCTGTATAAGCCACCCAATTTGTGGTACTTTGTTATGGCAGCCCGAGCAAACTAACACAATAGCTATCTTGCCTTTAACTGGGGTTCTATTCTCTGAAAGCTGACATTGCTTATAGGCATGCAGCCCATGGGCGAAATATGACATGGTTTTATGTCAAAGTCAAGGATGAGAGACGATTGAATTTGAGGGTAAATGTTCGACGTGCACCTGGTCAGATAGAGCTTCTGTAAAATGCCTTGTCCCCAAAGAGTTCCAAATGATTTATCATCTTCAAGAATGAAAAAAAGGAAGTGACCTTCTTTTACTAATATTTGAAATACCCCTACTCCATCTCCTACTCAAGGGACAGACAGCTGAGCAAACTGTGATCACAGCCCCGTGTCATCATCGAACCCTGTCAAAATTGAAAATAATTTAATGAGTTGAGGGCATCTGAGCAGATGTCTCAACCTGTGGATATTTCTCTCAAGGCAACGCTCCAGAAAGGGGGAGATGCTGCCTTTCTGAAGCGGGTCACGGCCAGGCAGCCAATCAGAGAGAAGAATGCTCGCTGCTTCTCTCTCCATCTTCTCAGTCTTGACTGGATTATGAAGAAATGATTGTGCCGTGGAGAGGAGCGGGGAGAGGCCCAACAGTCAGCCGAGCCCAAGGCCTCTTCAAAAACATATTAGCACCGAGCTGATCTCCCTGTACTATGCGGCTGCTTCCCACTAGCTATCTACTTTACATTTTGTAGTGTATATCTGTCCATGCCACTCTCTCACTTCGTCCCAGCTTACCCTTACCCCTCCCCGTGTCCTCAAGTCCATTCTCCATGTCTGCGTCTTTATTCCTGTCCTGCCCCTAGGTTCATCAGAACCCTTTTTTTTTTTAGATTCCGTATATATGTGTTAGCATATGGTATTTTTACTTTTAATGGAGTATAGCCTGTAGAAATACTGAATCACTAAGCTGTATACCTGAAACTAATCTAATAAATGAAATATGCTTCAATGGAAAAATTTAATAAAAAATAAATAACTGCATAGAACTTGAAAAAAAAAAAGAAAAACATATTAGTCACTCAAGTCCTGGAGGTGATGGGTATTGATTTCTCCTCCGGCTGATGTGCTGGGACTTGGAGCCCTGACTCCAGAGGGATTAACGTGAGCCGCCGTTAGTGCCCTGGTGTAGCTCTGACTGCTCCAGGGACCTGCTGAAATCTGGGCCTGGGGTCTTCCTAGGCCTGTCAGGGGCCCTCCCCGCAGATGGGGGCAAGGACTGGCCCAGTGGTCAGGTGGGCACGGAGGCAGTGGATGACTGCAGACGTCCTGGTGCTCAGGACCTGCAGCTCAGCCCCCGCTTGGGGTTGGCTCAAACCTTCTCCTGTCCCTGGGGCTCAGTCTCCCCATCAAACAAATGGGTAGATTAGCATGCATACCCTGGGTTACCTCAGAGAACAGTGGATGGAAACATAAGATCCCAGCAGTAGGATCCACGGAGGAAATGATGGTGAGGATGCAAAGTGTTGAGCCCCCAGAGCTCCAGCTGGCTGTGTCCTGCAAAGCCACGTGGTAAGATGGCTTTTATTAATTCTACAAATTAAGCTCATTTATCATAATGAATTGCTGAAAGAGCAACTGTTGTCTCTGCCTGCCCAGCTTCCAACCACCATTTGTTTCCCGTATCATTCCATTTTCCTTGGGGAAGCCTCTCTCCCCATTCCCAAACCTTGAGGCTGACCCACTCCCAGAGGGCATGTGATCCAGGTCTGGCCCATCAAAGCACCACATTTCCTGACCGTAGCAATTGGCCTAGGATGACAGGTGACCCAGCCTGGTCCAATGACTGTCCTGCCTCAGAACAGTTGGGAAAATGAACCTCTTTCCGGTAGGGCTGTGAAGCTGGTAGAAGGTAAGCCTGGTGACCCACTTACTACAAATGCATGAAAAATTACTCCAAAATGTCAGGGCTTAAAATCACCATTTTATTATCTCATGGATTCTGTGGGTCAGGAATTCAGACTGAGCGGAGCAGGATGGTTTGTCTCTGTACCCCAGTGTCTGATGCAACAAGAGGCATTTTTAAGTTTCACGAAGCCAAACAGAGGAACTGGGCTGAAGAATAATGATGGTAAAAAAAATAATAATAATGCTTCCTAGCAAATCACAGCTGCCAATTTATGCCAACATCAAGGTCTCCAGCGTGGATAATTTGGATGTGCTGCTGGGTGGAAAAAGCTCTGGGGCACATTGTGGTGGCTGCAGGCAGGATGGCGTGGACCCAGGATGCTCTAGGATCCCAAGGAGGCACTACTGCAGACACATGCCAGCCAGGCCAGACCTATGGGCCCCTGTGGCTGCCCCAATGACAACCGGACACGATGCGGTCAGGAGAGAGAACACAGCAGCTTCTCTGGTCCTGGGGATGTGCTTGCGGTCCTGAATTCTACACTGCCCTCTTCAAGGGCAAGCCCAAACACAGTGCAGCAGAGATACTGAAGCAGTTGCTTTGCCTCCTCTGTACCTTGGTCAAGTTGTAGCCTGGAGACCTTTCCTCTGGTTGGCAGGAGGCCAGGAGCTTTCCCATAAACCACAGGTGTGCCCCATCCTACAGCAAGAAGCAGCGTCTGAGATCCTCTCCCAACCAGCTTGATGGACATTTTAAAACCACATTAGTGTTTCTTTTATTCCTCTAAGAAATGACATCTAGTCTCCCACCTTCACACACATGAACATGCAAGCACATTTTCCAGAGGACACGTGTCATTTGTCATGTCATTGAGTTGGAGGAATTTTATACAGCTTTTCACAGCCGCACCTTCTACCCACAGCAAAAATCCCTTCCTCAATATCCCTGACATCTTCTCAGTCTCTCTCTCCTTGAGCATCCTGGGAGTGTATCACTTAGCACGTTTGGGGTTGAAAATAATAACTGAAAAGTCAAACTGAATTAAACATTAAAGGGATGGCACTGGCTTCTTCAGTTGGGTAGCATTGGACCTCGGGCAGATTTGACCAGCCTTCAGTTCTACTTCTTTGTGATGGTCCTGCTCTGTCCTCTGAAGTCTTCATTCTCTCTGGCTTTTCTCATGGTCACAGACCGCTGTCTGCATCCTCACTCTCTAGAAGGAAAAACATTCCTATTCCCCAACCATTAACCAAAAGTCCTATCTTCAAAAATCAATTAATGTAATCTATCACATCAACAGGAGAAAGAAGAAAAATCGAAAGATCATATCAATAGCTTCAGAAAAAACATTGGACAAAATTTAACATGTATTCATGATAAAAAAAAAAAAAACTCTCAGTAAACTAGGAATAGAGGGCAGCTTTCTCAATTTGATAAAGAAGAGCTACAAAAACCCTACAGCTAAATCACACTTAATGGTGAGAGATTAGAAGCTTTCTCACTAAGATCAGGAACGATGCAAGGATGCCCCCTCTCACCACTCCTTTTCAACACCCAATGCAATCAAACAAAAAAGGGAAATAAAAATATACAGATTTGGAAGGAAGAAATAAGATTGTCTTTGTTCACAGCTGACATGATTCTCTTTGTAGAAAAATCCAAAAGCATAGAACAAGTAAAAACAGCAAAGAAACAAACCTGGAACTAATAAGCAATTATAGGAAGGTTGTAGGTTACAAGATTAATAGTATACAAAAATCAATCACCTTCCAATAATATATCAGCAATGAACGAGTGAAATTTGAAATTAAAAACACGATACTGTTTACATTAGCACTCCCCAAAATGAAATACTTAGGTGTAAATCTAACAAAATATGTATGAGATTTTTCTGAGAAAACTACAAAACTCTGGTAAAAGGAATCAAAGAGGAACTGAATACACAGAGAGATATTCCATGTTTATGGACAGAAAGACTAAATATTGTCAAGATATCAATTTCTCTCAACTTGACCCGTAGATTCAGTGAATTCTCAATCAAAATCCCAGCAAGTTATTTTGTGAATATCACCAAATTGATTCTACAGTTTTTTTTTTGTTTTTTTTTTTTTTTTCTTGCGTTATGCGGGCCTCTCACTGTTGTGGCCTCTCCCATTTGCGGAGCACAGGTTCCGGACGCGCAGGCTCAGCGGCCATGGCTCACGGGCCCAGCCGCTCCGCGGCATGTGGGATCTTCCCGAAACGGGGCACGAACCCGCGTCTCCTGCATCGGCAGGCGGACTCTCAAGCACTGCGCCACCAGGGAAGCCCTGATTCTACAGTTTTTACAGGGAGGCAAAAGGCCCAGGAGAGCTGTCTCAATATTGAAGAAGAACAAAATTGGACGACTGATACTACTCCAAGACATTATAAAACTACAGTAGTCAAGACAATGCTTCATTGGCAAAGGAGTAGACAAATAGATCAATGGAACAGAATAGAGAGCCCAAAAGTAAACCTACATAAATATAGGCAACTGATCTTTGACAAAGGAGCAAAGGCAATACAATGAAGCAAAAATAGTCTTTGCAACAAATGGTGCTGGAACAACTGGACATCCATCTAGACACAGACTTTACACCCTTCACAAAAATTAACCCAAAATGGATCACGGACCTAAATGTAAAATGCAAAACTATAAAACTCCTAGAAGATAACACAGGAGAAAATCTAGATGACCTTGGGTTTGGCAATGCCTTTTTAGATACAACACAAAAGCCATGATCTATGAACAAAAGGGTTGATAAGCTGGACTTTATTAAAGTTAAAATTTTCTGCTCTGTGAAAGCACAGTCAAGAGAATGAAAAGATAAGTCACTGACTGGGAGAAAATTTTGCAAAAGACATATCTGATAGAGGAGTGTTATTTAAAATATATAAAGAACTCTTAAAGTTCAACAATAAGAAAACAACCTAACTAAAAACTGGACCTCATCAAAGAAGATATACAGATGGAAAATAAGCATATGAAAACATGCGCCACATCATATGTCATCAGGGAAATGCAAGTTAAAAGTACAGTGGAGTATCACTACATACCTAGTAGAATGGCCAAAATCCAGAACACCGACAACATCAAATGCTGACAGGGATGTGGAGCAATAGGAACTCTCCCTCGTCGTTGGTGGGAATGCAAAATAGTAGTTAGACAGTTTAGCAGTTTCTCACAAAATTAAACATACTCTTATGATTCAGCAATTGCACTCTTTTTTTAAAATTTATTTTATTTATTTATTTTTGGCTGTGTTGGGTCTTCATTGTGGTGCACAGGCCTCTCATTGCAGTGGCTTCTCTTGTTGCGGAGCACAGGTTCTAGGCGCATGGGCTTCAGTAGTTGTGGCATGTGGGCTCAGTAGTTGTGGCTTGCGGCCTCTAGAGCACAGGCTCAGTAGTTGTGGCACACGGGCTTAGTTGCTCCGCAGCATGTGGGATCTTCCCAGACTAGGGCTCGAACCCATGTCCCCTGCATTGGCAGGCGGATTCTTAACCCCTGGGCCACCAGGGAAGTCCCAGCAATTGCACTCTTTGGTAGTTACCCAAAGAAGTTGAAAACATATCCACACAAAAACCTGCACATAGCTGTTTATAGTAGCTTTATTCATAATTGGCAAACCTTGGAAACAACCAAGATGTCATTTAGTAGGTAGATGGGTAAACAGATTGTGGTACATCCAGACAGTGGCATAATATTCAGTGCTAAAAAAGAAATGAGCTCTCAGGCCATGAAAA
This sequence comes from Lipotes vexillifer, assembly GCF_000442215.2. Classification (NCBI taxonomy): domain Eukaryota; kingdom Metazoa; phylum Chordata; class Mammalia; order Artiodactyla; family Lipotidae; genus Lipotes; species Lipotes vexillifer. The sequence goes on along the minus strand of NW_006771554.1, from coordinate 1,563,247 downwards.
GACAGGAACGAAGCTTAAATGCATATTACGAAGTGAAAGAAGCCCATCTGAAAGGTTGCATACTGGATGATTCCAATTATATGATATTCTGGAAAAGGCAAAACTATGAAGAAAGTAATTGCCAGGGATTGGGTAGAGGGGAGATGAATTAGGTAGAGCACAGAGGATTTCAGGGCAGTGAAAATACTCTGTACGATACTGTAATAATGGATACATGGTATTATACATTTGCCCAGACCTATAGATTTTACAACACCAAGAGTGAACCCTAATGTAAACTATGGACTCTGGGTGACAATGATGTGTCAGTGAAGGCTCACCAGTTGTAACGAGGGTACCAACCTGGTGGGGGAGGTTGATAATGAAGGAGGCTGTGCGTGTGTGGGGTCAGGATCTCTGTACCTTCTGCTCAGTTTTGCTGTGAACATAAAACTGCTCTAAAAAATAAAGTCTACTTTTTTAAATGTCCAATCTTCATTCTCATTGGACCAACCTGGTCACATGCCCAGTTCTGAACCAGTTCTGTTGGCTGAGAGGAATGCCACACATTCATTGGCTTAGCCCTGTGTTATCAATCACCCCTGGACCAATCACAGTGATGGGGGGAATGTGCCCCGCTGTGGACCTATCTCCACGTTATTAAAAGTTTTCAGTGATGGAATATTAATCCTTCTGTCAGCTGGTTTGGTAGCTATCAGAACTCAGGGAGGAAATGGGCACAGAGGCCTGGCCCCAGTATCTTCAGGCACACGCATCCCAGGACACACGCGCGCGCACGCACACATACATACACACACATCTCAATACACACGCACAAGTGCACACACACACCTGGGTAAGGAGGGTCTGGATGATAATCCTCTACTTCCTGGGGCCCCAGCCCCACAATAACTTGTAATGTCTCCACTGCTGGTTCAGCTGTGGGGTGACAATCTTGTATGTGGAAACTTTAAAAGTTCTGAAAACTTTAAAAGAGGTGGGGTTCCTAAACTGTTGGACAAACACTGGAAGCTGAGATGGTGTCCAGTGAGAAAGTCATCTTAAAAGAAGATTCACTCTTACAGCAGGGGCGCGGGGGCGGGGAAATGTACCTGGAGGGCTCCAGGCAGATGGGAGGACATGAGGCCTGATGCTGTGAGCCTGGGCCCACCTACCCTGTGGTCCAACTTCCAAGTATGACCTGAGGGACTTCAACGCTCTTTGTGGGGGGTCTTCACTCTTGGAGCCTGCAGCAAATACCATGTTCCTTCTCCAATCTGCCCTCCCCCCACCCTTTTTTAGTGGTTCTATGAGTAAATAGAGGCTTGAAATGAGGAATCACCTACCTTTTAAAGTTTGGGGTCTCTGTCCCTAGAGTCACCTTGCCTCTAAATTCAAACTTCCCTCTACAAAGAAAATGACTAAGCTCCGTAACTAAGTGCTTTTCCAGCTCCAGCTCAGCTCACCCTTGCAAAGCCAGCTGCCCGTGAACTTGAGGATGGTGTTAGAGCATGGCTGATGCCCAATGCAGAATGAGACAATGACAAAGGCTTGTCCTAGCTGACTGATTGCCCCGACACAGAGGTGAGACTGCCGAGGATGAGGAAGGACTTTCTCTGTGATGTGGGCATGACATTCATTTCCACTTTCAAAGCACTTTTCTGTGGTTCTGTCGCCTGTGTGAAGTGATTGGCAGCCACGACTGCAGCTATTAATCCTCTCACTCCCTGCCTGGAGGGTGGTGTGATGTATTTGCACTCCCAGCAGGAGAGGTGACCCCTTGCAAAGAAACCTCAGCTCTAGGGACTAAGCAGTCACAAGCTCGGGCTCTGAAAGTCACCGCAGGCTGTGGCATGAACAGCATCAGTGCAGCCCCAGAGGGGAACCTGCCTGCAGCTCTCCCGTCCCTAAACCTTCCTCCTCCTCCAAAGGGGTGATTTTTCCAGCATTTTCCCCTTGCCAGTCTCAGAGACAGAAACTGGTTTTACTCCTGGGTCAGGGAACCTCAGCGTAGACCTGGACGGGATCTGTGTCATTTGGGAGGTGGCTGAGTGAGCACATGCATGCACAGAGCTGCTGACCTTTGACTCCTTCACGGAGAGTCTCCCAGCCTGACCATTCCTGCCACAATGGCATATTTCAGAAAGCTTTCTTGAAAGTCTTTTGATCATCCTATTAATATCACTCACGTCAACATAATACTTCGAGAAGATCGTTGCTGCAAAGGTACCCTTTTTGGAGAATATGCCCAGGGTAAAACAATCTCCCAGCTTCCTTTCTCCCTGCCTCCCATCTATATTTCCCCTCTGGACATCACAGCCCTGGTTGTGGTGGTGGACCCGAATGAATACCCAAGGATCTCACCCTGATAAATCCCAAAGTGTCGCTTAGAAGCAGGATCGTGTGGAAATCAAGAGGACAACTGCCTTATTCTCTAAAGGCTGAAGACAATTTTCCTCGCTGTCCCACAACACAGATAGAGCTGCCAATTGTCAGAAAATAGGTGGCCCCTCTGGGACGGGAACTCGGCACCATTCATCAAGGCGAGCCTGTTTCTCGGGAGTCACATCCAAGTTGGCTGCTCAGCTTGCCGCTCTCCCTGAAACAAATTTCCTTAAACTGACTCTGCAGAATCCCATTCCACAACTTGCCATCATTTCTAATGAACGTAAATCTCCGTAAGAATTTTTTAATTTGGCCACTAGCAACACAGTTTAACAGCATCCATAGCATAAATTTTACAGGTTTTCAAACATGCATATTTCAAAAATGAAAAGACCTGAGCCTAAAAGCAGAAGAACTGAATCATCCTGTTCTCCAACGCTCAGAAAAGCATTTAATTGGAGTCATCAACATATGGTAATAAAAGCGCTTTTATTGTCACTTTATGATATTCACTTGTAAGGATGCTCAGTTGAAAACCTATTGATTGATCAAACATTTAACCACTTAAGTATTTTTTTGAACAACTACTCTGTGCAAAACGCTGTTAGGTGTGATGAAGTGTGCAAAGATGTATAATGCGATTCCATTAAATGAGGCAAATAATGACGAGTTCCTGCTAGAAGATCGAGAATCCTGTAGACTCTGAGACACACGCAGATCTGATCTCTGTAGGGATGATGCAGCAAAGTAGTGCATCCACTAGGCAACTCTAATAAAGGCTTTGTGCTAATTAGGAGACGAGGTAGCATTGGACGCAGGTGAAGGTGGTGCTTGTTCCGAGCTGAGGTAAGAGATAGAATGTCGATGATGGAGGGCGAACCAGATGATGGGGACGGATGTTGATTTGGTTCTTCTCTTGCCTTTTTATGGTCTATTTATGAAACCCACATGCCCTTTCTATGAAGGGCATTTTTGCCATGTTTATTTCTTTTGGGGGGGAAAAGGCCACAAAACCCAAATTGTCATCTGTTGCCCGATCTTTTCCTGGGTTTCCAAGCACATCTCCATTTTCTACATCTTGGAAAGCATTCCAAGCATCCTGGAATTTTCCTACAAAGGAAGGGCCTCAAGGTCTCTGCAATAGGATGACTTGCTGAGCCATCAGGATGCCCTGGGGTTCCTTCCTGGAAGTCACAGATCCCATTGCCGCTCATACCCAAAGCTCCCGAGAAGTCTAGAGCTTCACCTGATCTCTGAGGGAGGTTGAGCAGTGGAAGGAATATTTGAAATGGCTCTGCCACTCGTGTGCTGTGAGGCATTGGGCAAACAACACGACCTCTCTGGAAACCATCTCCCTCCTCTGTGAGGAGCAGAAGTTAGGCTGGTGGTCCTGAGGGCCCTCCTGCTCTGGAGTCTGTGGTCCTGAGTTTCTCATAATGGCTCCTGGGATGGTGGGCGTCAGTTCAGATCAGGGCTCTCTGTCTTGACTTTACATTCCAGTGACCTGAGGGGCATTAAAGATACTTATCAAAGTCTGGGTCCCCCTCCCAGAGGTGATCTAATGAGTCTGGGTTCTGACTTGGGCATCAGGAAGTTTTCAAGCTTCCCAGGGCTAACTAACATACAACCCGGGTTGAGAGCCACGACCAGTTCCGATTCTACCAAAGAAATTGAGCTCACACCACTGTTCAGCAAGTCAGCCACCTGCAGGACCCAAAGGATTCCCTCTTGCAAATATGGGGACCTCGCAGCCGCCCTCTGCGGTTGGCACTTCCTCTAGGAATCAGTGAACATCCCCTTTCTGTTCTTCCAGAATCTTCTTTCATCCTGGCTTTCTCTCTCTCTCCCCCTCCCAACAGGCTCCCTAAACTCTCCAGTGAGCAAAGTCTGTCCCAGACAGGAAGGGCTGTTGCTCCTGTCCCGGGAAGGTAACTTCCACAAGGGGGGGGCCACCCCTGGTTCCCCCCCTGGGATGAGGGGACCATGGGCAGAGATAGGCACCAAGCGGTCTCCAATGTGACCCTGCCTCCACCTGACACCGGGCTCGGCGCATGGCAGCTGGAAGCTTCTGTGACAAGTCTGGGGTTGATGAGAAAGTTGGAGAAGAGAAAGGAGGAGGAACAATACGTCTTTAATTCGACGTTGTCCGCGGATATTTGCTCGCATGTTTAGAAGCGCTTGCTCTGACCCAGAGTCACGTGTAGCTCTTTGGGCCCCTGGTGTGTTCAATCCAGAGCCAACAAGAGAGCTTTCATCACGCTTCCTTTTAAAGTGACACTGATGTCGGGTCTGTCCTGCCCCACAGGCTCCGGGGACGCGGAAGCTGAGCAGATGCTTCTGCGGGTGAGCTGCTGAGCTTCCGGCCTCACGCTCTTGACACTGAATCAGGGAAAGTGCTATTCCTTCCCGGTGAGAGTTTCCCAGCTCCCAGGCTCGCTGAGAAGGAAGGGTGGGTGACAGCTGCTTCCTAAGGGCCTTGCTGGAGGCTTCTTCATGGGGCAACACAAGTCACCACTTGTCACACCCCAATGACCCTTCTCCTTCCCCAAGCCTGCACTCTGGCCACGTGGAAGCCTGTGCAGTTCCCTGAGCACCCAGCTTCCCCTGCCTCTGGTCTTGTGGTCCTTCCTCTGGAGCCCACCCCAACTTAATCCCCTGGAACTGGGGAGTCTGTGTGGAAGACACACCCAGGGTCCCCCTCACCGTGGGGCTGGGGCAGGTATTCCCACACTCTCAGCCACTGGCCGTGGGAGGTGGACACAGGCGGCCAGAGCAGACCCTCGGGGGGACAGGCAGGCCTGGCGGATGGAGACGGTGGCCTGGCACAGGGACAGCGAGAGAGGGGGCGCCCCGGCAGACCTGAAGTGTCTCTAAGGGCGGGGACGAGACCCAGGGGAAGTCAGGGGGCAGCTGGGAAGTTCTCCTGGTGAGGGTGACATCCATGCAGGACCCCCTCCTGGTGAGAGGGTCCCACGGGACGCCTGGTGCCTGAGGCTGAGGCCGCCTCTGTGACAACCGAGGGCGAGGAAACCGAGGGCGAGGCTGGGAAGCTGGCCCTGGACCCTGACACGGCCAAGCTGCCCCGAAACCCTCCTGCATCTATCTGAACTTCTGACCCAGGACAATGGCTCCTTTGATTGGGTCTTTATTTCCTGTCCCAGAGCCCCTGATGTCCCCAGCTCATCGCTACTCATCCATCAGGTCTCAGCTCAGATGTCACCTCCTCAGAGACCCCTTCTCGGGCTCCTCAGGGTTGGGGACACCGTCCTGGGGGCTCTGGACCATCACCCTGGGTCACGCTCCATTGTGGACAAGCCCAGGGTACGGGCCCCCTTCCCCACTGCGTTGCCCACACATGGTACATGGCAGGGCTCGGGGGGGTCCAAGCTGAGGGACCGAGGATGGAGGGGTGGGGACACGGCCCTGGGCCAGGGGAGTGATGACAGGGGCCCCGCAGGACATGCCTGGGCTCCAACCCCTCGTTCGTCCTGCCCCTCAGCCCTGGGCAGGGGGTCGCTGTGTGTTGATTTTCCAAGTTTCTGTCACTAAGAAGCTCTAATCAGGCCCCCCAACCCAGAGCATCACTTCCCACCCGAGAAACCCCTAAAGGAGATTTCAGGACAAGCAAATGCGCAGCCTCCACCTGACTGTTTTCCTGGGACCGTTTTCCATCCTGCTCATGGGTGACCC
>NW_006771554.1:1534921-1557183 GCF_000442215.2 Lipotes vexillifer | reverse complement strand
TCAGCACTAACTCCCCCGGTCTCCTGAGGGAAGACTGGAGCCAGGGGTCCAGCACTACTGGGGCTTCTCAGACTCTAGTGAGACTCTGGACCCCCTGGAGGGCTTGTTAAAACTCAGACGCCGGTGCCAGCTCAGAGGTTCTGATTCAGCGGGTCTGGGGTGACGCGAGAGAATTGGCAATTCTAACAGGGTCCCGGGAGGCTGATGCTGCTAACCTTGGAATGACACCCCGAGAACCACAGCTCTCCACTAAGCCTGTCCACCTGAGACAGGGGCATGAGTCCCTCTCTGCCTCACTCAGGACCCCCTCCTGCCTGCCGGGCCCTACAGGGTCGGGTAGACGTGGTGCCCCGGCTCCTCTGCCCTCACCTCCCCTTTCACAGCTCCAGCTGCACTGCCTCCTTGCTGCTCCCCACCAAGGACCACCAAGGTCTCTCCTGCCTCAGGCCCTTTGCACCTGCTGTTCCCTCTGCTTGGGGTGCTCTTCCCAGGGCTTGCTCACCTCCTCCGAGAGGCCCTCCCTGCCCACTTATATGACCTTGTCCATCAGCTCTATTTCCTGACTAGCAACTGTCACCTCCCTACATGTCAGACAATGGTTGGTCCAATGGCTATTGCTTGTCCTCCAGACGAGAAAGTGACCTCCGTGAGAGTGGGGACTTTGTTTGGTTCCCTGCCCTGTCCCGGCACCCAGAGCAGTGCCCAGCAGGGACGGGTGCTCAGTAAATACCTATTAGTAAGTGACTCAGGGCAGAGTCTTCCCTCTAATTTCATAGGTCGCTCTTTCTCCTGTTGATTTTGAATGGTGTTTCCTACATCACCCACTTCTATATTGATTCTTAGATCATAGAGCCTCGGAGAACTGCTGGGCAAAAAACTCTCGTTTTCAAAAAGGAAATTAGATGGTGGCTTCCCTTGTGTGGGGACGGGCATGAAAGGCCCCTCCCCCGCCTGAGAAGGGATATTCAGCCCTGCAGTTGCCTGGGGTTCAGGCTCCACGCAGGGCCCTGCAGTGACTGCTCTCATTCATTTATTTTTCTCTTTTCCAGCTCTCAGCAAGCCAGCTCTCCTGGCTTTCATTTCCATCCATTTAAGTTGGAGAAAAATTAAAAAGAAATGAAATGCACTTAAGAGAATGCCTTGAGGAGTTACCAGTCCACCCGCATATAGTGAATGGGCTCCTTTTGGGGTCTTTGTGATTATCAATTATTTATTGTGCCCTGATTATGTTCCTGGCGCCACCAAGACAGAGAGGAGACAGGGTCCCTGCCCTGGGGGCTTGCCAGGGAGGAAGGGACAGTTTGTGGGGCTAAAAAATTGTTCCAGCTGAAAAGAAAGTGACATGTCATGGCTCAAGGCTTCTCTATGCCTTTATTATATTTTTATTTTTAATTATGTTCATTTACTTTCTGATCCAAAAGGTAACAAAGTTTATAAAATATTCCTACAAAATAGAGAAAAAATAAAATCCAACTCCAGTATTCTACTGCATATATAAAAAGTCTACTTCGTTTATAAAATTATGATTTAGTTTGAATGTGCAGTCTTCAGATCCTGCCTTGTTACTTCACAGTATATTGTAGGCATTTCTCAGTACCATATAGTAGTCTTCAGAAACATAAATGTTAACAGCTATGAAATAGTCCATCCTATAGATGTACAATGATTCCTCTATTGTTGGACTGTAAGGTTGTTTTCCCTTCTTTTTCTCTTTGTTTTTGGATAGTATAAATAATATTGCCATGAACATCCTTAGTTAGGAATCTTGAATCACTCTTGTGATGATTTAAGGTCCGAATGGGGAAGAGGGAAAACCCAAGCCCACACTGGACATAAATGGCATGTGCGTGACAGTAAAGCTCTTTGAACACAGACAAGAAGGTGCCGGTGCCTGTCCCCTGGAATGCGTGCCAATGTGAGGTGGTAGTCAGGGACATGCCGTCTAACGTGAAGATGCTCGGGGGCAGTGGGACATGTGGCGTGGGGGGGAGAAGATGGGCTCCTTCCCTGGTGCTGAGGGCACGTGGTGTGGATGCTCCGAGGGCTGCAGTGTGTTCACTCACAGGGGTTTGTATCCATTAGCTATCGTCCCAATTAAGCTGCATAACAAACCGCCCCCAAACTCAGCTGCAAACAACAATAAGCATTTATTTCTATTCTCATGTCTACACGTCTGCTGGGGTTCATCACATCTAGGCTAGGCCTGGCTTTACTTGGCTTCAAGCTAAGGGTTGAGTCCGGGTCTGTCCACGAGTCTCTCATCTTCCCAGGACCAGTGACACCAGAGGCATACTCTTCTCATGGAGAAGGTGGAGCACAGGAGGTCAGGACCAGCTGGGCAAGCACATTCAACCCTCTGCCCACATCCCATCAGGCAAAGCAAATCACATAACCAAATCCAACCTCAACGAGACAAGAGACCCCACATCTAGAGGGGAAACCTACAAAGTCACGTGACAAAAGGCAAGGATCCAGGGAAGGGAGGGTGAAGAATTAGGACAATGATGCCCAACAATGCAACTTCCCACAGGTGTGAAAATCCCCATCCTGGGCATATTTCCAGGGAAACAGAATTCTGGACGTGGGGTTTTGGAGCAAATATTTCTTTTCTCCCTGATGAAATTTCCACATCTGTGAAACAGGGGCAATGATGTCACATAAAATCATATCACATAAGTTTGTTTAAAGTTTAAACAGTGAATCCCAGCGAAGTGCTTACAACAGAGGGGCAGATGTTAACATTAGCTATTAGCATTTCTGTTAATGCTCAAAGTTGTAGAAATTCCCTTGAGCATCTCATTAGAGAATCACTCTCCTGACAATTTACATTTTCCTTTCTTTAATGTGAGGAAAACCTGATTGTCACGGGGTGGAATACTCCCTCTGAGGAGGGTGCAGAGGAAGGCGGGGCCCTGTGGAGTCACACAGTCCTGGGTTGCAGTCCCACCCCTGCCACGAGCAGCTGTGGATCTTAGCAAGTCACGCGGCCGCTCAGAGCCAGGCTTCCTCGTCTGTAGAATGGGGATCATCTCGGGCTCCTGTGTCAGGAGGAAACTCGCTGAGGTAGAAAGTGCTCAGCGCAGGCCGGGCCTGTGATGAGTGATGCCGGCGGCAGAGAGAGCGCTGAGGGAGGAGTTGGGGCTGGGACCTCGGGCCTCGGCTCTGCCACCCGTCACCCGCAGGCCTGGAGGGGTCCCTCTGCCCCCTGAGCCTCACCTGCCCCACATGCAAGGAGGTGGCTGGACCAGTCGGATGTCCGGCATCTCTCCTGTGGCCTCTTATTCCGCGATCTGGGCACGGCCCACTGTGCTCAGTGAAGGACAGACGCTGGGCCGGGGCCAGGCTCCCCCAGGGGCCAGGGGCGGCCACGTTTAGCTCAGGCCTGGACGCATTTCTGCAACAGAGGCTGAGTTCCACAGACAACATTTCCAAGGGGTTTCTTTCTTCACTGAGCGCCTCCCTCTCTCCGCCTGCAGGAGGGTGTTTAGACCTCTGCCTGCAAGGGCCTCTCGGAGAACAAACGGGAGGGTCAAGCTCAGCCGTGGTGCAGCCTCTGTTGCTCTGTCCTGCCGCTCGGGGGCTGCCCTCCCCTGAGTGACGTCCCCAAGGACCCCACATCCCACCGGGGACGGGGAGCGGAGCCGGCCAGGCAGCGGTGGCTCCTCCCAGCCCCGCCAGAAAGGCCCTCCTGCCCCAGAGCTGGGCTCCGCCGCCCCGGGGCTCCGCCTCCCCAGCGAGGACAGTCTCTGTAAGACACGTCTCCTCCCAGACCCCTCCACCCACACTGAGAAAACCACGGACACTCACTAGACTGCACTCGGACTGATCACATAAATGACTCTTCTAAGAAGAACCTGGGAGTCGTGTTTCACTTTTTAAAATGTGTGTTGGGATCTGTGGACGCTAATGAATCACGTGCCTCCCCCGCTCCTGGTCCAGCAGCCAGAAGGAGAGATGCGAGGATCGCATGGGGGCCGAGGACACACGGTGCCTCTCCCGAGGCTGGTTGGGACAAGGCAGCTTCACCTGGGGCCACAAACGGACTTCCTCGTGCGGCCTCCGTGAACGGAATTCTCTCTGCCAATCCGGACAGGGAAGGATTGGAAAGCTGAACGAGCAGGTCCGTGGGCCAGGCTTTGAGCTCTGCTTGATGGCAGAGAAGGAACGTTATCGTCTCCCAGCCTCAGGGCTTAGAGTTGAGAACCACGTGAACTCAGGCCGCCGCACCCTCCCAGCCCGCCCGCCGCCCAGCCCCCTGCCAGCACCCCCCTGCCGGCACGTACCTGTGAAGCCTCTCCCAGCGCACAACGCACTCACGTGCAGGCGTGATCACGGAGACTTGAAGCACCACGTGTCCCGAGTATGTGGGGAGCCCAAGTGTGAAACAGCTCCTTGCAGAGAGAGCCCAGGAGCCCCTCCAGCCCTGCCCTGGGCGCAGGAATCGCAGGATGAGTGCTTAACCCATAAGTATTGCAGGAACAAGTGATTTTAATTAAATGAACCACAGGGCTGACGCCTCATCCATTAATACCTCCCTCTAGGCACATGACATTGAGCTGCTCCAAATTCTGAAAGGGCTGTCAAGTTACTCTCTGAAAACGAACTTGCTGAGACAGGATGACGAATGACAACGTGGACGATCCCCAAATTTCATCCCTGCTCAGAGTTCCTCCTGCATCTTGTGTAATCAGGTCTCGGGTGTGTTTCCTGACCTGGGGAAGACTCGGGATTTACCCGGGATTACCGACCAGGGGCAGCGGGACTGTGACACGTGGAGGGGCCCAAAGCTGGCCTCCAGCCCAGGGACCCACCCCTGGGCTGACAAAGGAAATGCAGGAACACTGTTTTGAGGAGGTTGGGAGGCAGTTCTCAGGAGGAGAAAACAAACATCTGTGCATCCCTGCTAACCAGCTGCCGGATGTTTTTATGCCACTTTCGCTGATCTGCGCCGGATCAGCCCTCCTGCTGGTTTATGGTGTTGAAATTCCAGTCATTAGAGTGAATGACTTGGTCCCTCCGCTGGTGTTCCAGACTCAGACTCGGCAGCACTGGCTTGACGAGAGACCGGCCGCTCTCCCCGCGCCTCAGCCTGTTGGGTGGGGACAGGCCTGCTCTGAACCCAGGGGACAGTCAGCACTGCAGTAAACCACTCCTGCCTCTTTTGCAAGGAATTCCTAGGTCAACGTTAGACCCGTAGTTGTGACTTTGGTTTCAGCTCGGTGAGTGACACATCTTGGCCAATTAACTGTCTCAGTGGCAGCTCTGGTCACCTTTTCCCATGGACCTCATCTCAGATATTGATGCTGAAACAGTACAGTAACATGTCCCCAAGTGACGGTAAATGGCCCATTTTACTAATAGCTTCATAAGCCCCAGGTTATTTTTATTGTAATTTGCTAGTGAGTCTATTAAGAAGAGGCAGAGTCAGTTCCGGGCCATCAATGATTTTAGTTTTTAATAACTTTATAGTAACTCAGAGGAGGCCGAGATCAGTCCTCAGGAGCGCTGAGTCAGTGGAGAGGTGGCCTGGAACAGGCCCTGGGCTGCCGGTTTGCACGAGTCCCCGTGGCGTCCCACATACAACCAAGGTGGTAAATGACAGGCGACTGCTCATTACACCTGCTGCAGCTTCTGGAGGATGCGATCGACCAACTCAGGCTCCGCCTGATGCATCGTCAATAGGCCATGATGCTGCCTGGAATCACAGGCACAGGCAGAGCCCAGACCTTCAGAGCAGAGATTCCAGCCAGGGGTGATTTTGCCCTCAGGGCATATTGGGCAGTTTCTGGAAATACTTCTGGCTGTCAGAACTAAGGGAGAGAGGCTACTGGGATCTCGTGGGTAGAGGTCAGCGATGCTGGTAAACATCTCACAACACTCAGGACAGTCTCCACCACAAAGAGCCATCTGCCCAAAGTCAAGCTTGCTGAGGGTGAGACTCTTTGATTTACAGCCACAGTGAACATTTCATTCCGTCGTCTGGGTGTCGCCAGAAATGATACATAGCTGGAGGCCTGGCTTTTCATCTGAGTATCCTTGGCTTCGTGCAGAACCAAAACGATGCATAAATCAATTGCCCAATTTGCTCTCTGACTTCTTCCTATTATAATTTTCTCCTTCACACTTTTATTTTTCTGTTAACCAGAGAAAAGGTGAAAAAAATCAAATAGGCTGAAGAGTCACTACAAATTTTATTTTCCTCAGTTAAAAAGAAATAATTTGGAAGTGACTTGTGGAAAGCAGAAAACTGATGAAAAAGTAGTCATCAAATAGTGGAGAGGAGCAAAGAAAAGTCTCCAGATGAGAGCTGGTCGGTCACAGGAGAGTCACCGCTGCCAGAGAGGAGCTGGGGGCCCGGGGAGAGCGGGGCTGAGCTGGGCTAGTGCGGAGCTTCCCAAAGGGCAGATCGAGGCAACTTAGCAGGGCCTGACATCAATTCCATGAGTCTCGACCAGCATTTTAAAATGAGAAATAACAGAATTGAGTAGAAACTATCAAAGGGTATCACTTACAGTGAAAGTGAATATTGTTTTTTGAAATTCTAGCTTCCTATATCACGTGTGTGTGTGTGTGTGTGTGGGTGTGTGGGTGTGTGGGTGTGTGCGCGCGCACCAGCCTCATTGTACAATAGATTTCTTATCGTGGGTTGTGGTCAAAACAGCTTGAAAAACACTGAACTGGAAGGAATGAGGGAGGATCTGGAGAGAACGAAGTATCTGTAAGCAATTTGCAAGTAAACAGAACAAGGAAATTATTAACTCTGGGGAAACAAAAGATGCAGAAGAAAGAAAATGCAGCCATATCACAGAAATGGGCTCTGCAGTGAATAATGTCTACCTGGTCATGTGACATAAACGTTGGTTATGATGTAATTAAAATCATGATTAGCCTGTGGAGGGTGGTGGGAGGTGGGGTGCGGGTGGAGGAGGGACACTGACCCCTCATCAAGGGTGCAGACATTTGAAAGAGACCAGCACAGCTTGAAAGCTCCACCAATAGCTCACTCTTACAAGACCTGGAAGAAAATTGCAGAAACGGCTAAAGGAATACTGTAGATGTCTCTGGAAAGAGACAGGCAGGGAACAGACAGATTCAACAGTGTTTGATTTGATGATTATGTATCTATTTATTTTAAAGGGGGCTGCATAGGCAGGGGAACAGGACCAGTGAGGGTGTGATGGGGTCTCTGAAACGAGTCTGGGGACCGAGGTGACTTTCGGTTCCATCACTTACAGCTGTGTAACCTCAAACACGTCCTTTCCCAGCTTTTGACCCCAGATGACCAGTCTCTAGAAGTCAGGCCAAATGATGTCGACCTCTCCTTCAGCCCTGTGGGTCTGCATCTTGCTGTAAAGTAGCCCAGGATTCTGAGCATGACTCACCTTGTCTCTATGTCAGGTAATGTCGACGCCATGAGCACGAGGCACAGAGCAGGCGTCAGGAAATGTGTGTGGGTTCCATCAGTGCTGGTGGAATCATGGGCAGCCTCTGCCCCCCATGCTGAGTGAGGTCCTGTAGCCACGATTCACGGGATCGCTGATCCCCACCCCCATAGCAGTGTCAGAAAGGACGCTCTCCTAAAAGGCTGGTTTTCACGCCCCTGGTGGTAGAGGAGATGATCTCAGGAGCCCACAGAAGGGGCAGAGGCAGGTGGCTGTCCCTCGGTATCCATCATCCCCTTCCTGGAATATTAGAAATCCCCATTCTCAACTGCGCACGTGGCCACCTAGGCTGTAACTGAATCTCCTATCCCATCTTGCAGGGGTATCCTCCCAGTGCACCTTCAAACAATGAATACACCCCCCCCCCTTCTCTCCTCCCGTCCTGCCTGACGTGACCTGCGCTCCTTTAGGCCAGGTGGACAGAAATAGGGTCCAAAGGAGACAGAGCAGCAAGACAGAAGAAGGTCAAGGTCAATGCCGTTGGAGCTGCCACCCAGCCCTAGGCCCCGATGCCAAGGCCATGCCTCAGGAGAGAAACAAAATTCTGCCTCATTTAAGCCGCTGGTATTTGGTGGTATCGGCAATGGCCAGTGAGCTTATACAGCAATAAGTGAGAGAGTACGTTTTTGCTTTAATTCTTATTTTTTCACTTAAATGTGATTTAGGGGGGACGTTCCAGCTTGTTCCTCAAACCTGTGATTCCATTAAGATGGGGGATTAGGTTAAAGTAGGTAGCACAAAAATGAATGGATTTATTTAAGAAAGCTAGGAGTTGGTCTGGCTTAAAGGTGAATATTAAATAAGATAACAGTGTGGATGCCACAGTGAGCGACAATTGTGAAGGTGCCCTTGAGTGACCCAAGTTTGGGAAGCACGGCGCCCGACAGTAACTGACTTCTGTTTGCTGGCTCCGTGGGTGGCCTGTCCCTGGAATCCACATCCACCTGGGAAAGGTGACGTGAGGGACCTGGGAGCAGCAGAGCAGCCGGGTGAGGGGTCAGAGCACAGATGTCCTCTCAGGACCGCACAAGCAACCTACATCAGCCCAGGAAACACTGAGGCCCCCGCAGGCGCTGTCCCAGCTCCTGACACCATGGGGGTCACAGCACGAAGCCACCAGACGCTGGGCTGGCCTGACTCCTAGAGCAGCATCTCTGACCACCTGCCGCATCTAATGTGGCAGGTGCCTGCTGCAGCACCCACTTTGCTGTGCTGAGGCCCGACCTCTGGGGGTCCCTTTCTGTACCTGCTCACTAAGGCCTGTGCTGCAGACCCTGCAGGGAAGCCCTGTATCCCCACCCCCTCCGCCCTGGCCCCTCCCCGAGTTGCATCCGCACAAAAGCTTCTTTGTCCCCCAGCGCCTGACTCAGATGCACACTGGCTTTTGGTTTCTGCAAATGCCCACCTCCGGCTTTGGGTCAGAGGTCATCCCGAGCATCCACTGAGTCTGGGGCGGTGGGTGCGCTCCAGTGACCCCGAATTCCTATGTGATCCAGCAGCTCCCAGGAAGCCTGGGCCCCACGAAACCCAAGAGGGTCCAGAAGTGGACCAGATGCTCCGTAGACTGTAGATCGCGAGAGGATAACATCTCAGAACAGTGGGGAGGATGAACTACTCCTTTTTACTAAACTGTGCTCTCTCCCCAAGCTTAAGGGGACATGGTGTCTTTACTGACTGTGTCTCACACTTTCTAGGGAGCAAAGGGAGGTTCCCCAGAGGCAGTGATCTCCACCTTCATTCTGGCTGGAGATTTTAAATCCCTTCATGCACATCCTCAAATCTGCAGGCACCAAACCATGTGTCACATCCGGCTCCGCGTGACCTCGGGGGGTTCTCTCACTCGTGTCCTTCACCTGTGAAGTGGGGACAGTGCCACAGGGGCAGCTGGAACCCGGGAACCACTGCCCTGAGGGTCGAACTGAATTTCTCTAAAGAGGCTGGTGTTTGTCAGCGGCTTGGGGTGAGCTGATGGTGAGGAAAGGGAAGAGGGTCCTCAGGGACCCTGGGGAATCCCTCCCTGGCGCCCTGAGACCGCTCCTAGGGGCAGAGGCACCAGCCCGCTCTGCCTTCCCTCTGGCTGGCTAAAGCCCCTCCGTAAAGGTCCCCATTGGGTGAATCCAGCAAGCGGGGTCAGGGGTTCCAGAAGGCCCGGCCTCACTCCCGAAGCCCTGGTCCACATCCACCCCCATGCAACCCGCTCTGCTCACGTTCTCAGGAACGGGCTGCGGGAAGGTTTCCACGGTTCCCTTGTCTTACAGGAGGCCGAGCTCGGGGGAAACACGTTCACCAAGAGCCGCAGAGCTCAGGGTGGTAGGATACGCCCCCAGATCCCACCTGCGAGGACAGCACAGTGTGGCATTCATGGATGAAATTAGCAGCCTCAGCAACAGTAACGAATTTCTCCCAGTGACTGAGACGTTGTTTGGTAGAGGGATCAATAGATGTGTGCAAACATTCCACGTGCTGTGGAAGGGCCTCGGGCGCTGACAAATGATAAATGAGAAAATTAGAGGCTTCAGGAAAATGTAAATATCATCCTTTGTAAGTCTGTCCCTTGGCAGGAAAAAATAATGTTTCCCCAAAGCAAGAGGCCCTTCTATTCTTTTCCCCACCAGGAAAATGCCCGGGACTGTTCTACAGACTTTCACTTATCTTGATTTGCCTTCCGAGTTCCTACCAGGGCCTTGGCAAAATGTGGGAGGAAAAGGCTGCAGTTCCAACTGATTTTCCTTTAATTCAGTGTTCCTCAAACTCCATTATCACCCCCTAAGGAGCCATTTCAGACATTTTTCTCCTAATTGTCCCTCATGAAATTTTAATACTACAGAACTACCAGACAATGGTTTATGTACTGTAGGTACATCTGTGTGTTTATATAAGAGAGTAAGATCCTATCATGCCCAAGAACCAAGTTTGCCCCCCTGGGAGCAGTATGGCCCTGCTGTGAGCACACGATCTCATTCATTCATTCACCCAAACACGCAGCACGTATGCACCTGGTGCCTACTCAGCACTGGGGACTCAGCCCTGAGCAGAGCGGGTGGCCCTGGTCCCGTGGAGCTGACACTGTGGCAGGACGAGGGACAGTGACAGATCACAGGGGGAGCAGGCACCACACCCGATGCAGGTCGATGCCATGGAGACGATGAAGCAGAATAACAGGAGAGGGGGCGCAGGGGTGGGTTCCAGGTTGGCCAGGAGGGCAGGGAAGGCCTGGCTGATGGGGTGACATCTGAGCTGAAGCTGGAAGTAGGGGAGGGGGCTGCCTGGGGTTTGTGGGGACCGGGTGTTGCAGGCAGAGGGAACAGTAAGGGCTTCCCGGAGGGGAGAGGAGGGGTACGTTTGAGGAACAGTGAGGAGGCTCGTGTGGCAGAAGCCAAGTGGGTGAAGGGGAGCGAAGGGGAAGATAGGTCTAGAGAGGCGACAGGTGGTGGCCGGAAGTGGAGACAGATCATCTCAGGCCTGTGGACCACTGTGAAGGTCAGCTTTTCCTCTGAGGGAAGTGAGAGTCATTGAAACAGGATCTGGTTTATATTTCAACAGGATTGTCTGGCTGAAAATAGGTTGGGGGGGAGGGGGGAGGGCTGGAGCAGGGGGACTGGGGGGGCCAGGAGGAGGTGATGATGGCCTGAGCCAGGTGACCACAGTGCAGGCAGTGGGAGGGGGTCAGATGCTAGTGAAACAGGTAGATACAGGTAGAGCAGGAAGGATGTGCTGCTGGATGAGAAGGGGGGAAGGAAAGGAGTGGAGGACAACTCCCAGGGGCTGGCCTGAGAGCCGTGAGGATGGGGCTGCCATATGCACGGAGCTGGACCAGGCTGGGAGATTGTGCCTCCATAGACTTCCTCTGCTGACTGTGAGAAACAGAGTGGAGAGAAGACAGAGTGAGGGAGTGACACTTCTCTCCAGATAGGTCCAACTACATAATTTGTGTGGCCCAGGCAAAGGGAAAATGTGCTCACAAGCAGGACCCAAATGCCATTAAAAGTCCTAAAATTAAGCTTTTTCTTTTCTTCTTCGATCTCTCTCTGGAGCTGTCATGATGTTTGTTATTCACTGTATAATGGATATGCAGGGGCCTCACGGGCCTCACAGGTCAGGCCCTCACAAGAAGCAAAGGATAGAAGCAGTTTCTGAGGGGCTTCCCTGGTGACGCAGTGGTTAAGAATCCACCTGCTAACGCAGGGGACATGGGTTCGAGCCCTGGTCCGGGAAGATCCCACATGCCGCAGAGCAACGAAGCCTGTGCGCCACAACTACTGAGCCTGCACTCTAGAGCCCACAAGCCACAACTACTGTAGCCTGCGTGCTGCAACTACTGAAGCCCATGCACCTAGAGCCCATGCTCCAACCCCGCTCGCCGCTACTAGAGAAAGCCCGCGAACAGCAACAAAGACCCAACACAGCCAAAAAAAAAAAAAGCAGTTTCTGGGCCGGGTTATTCTCCTGAGCAAAGTCTCTTAAGTGGCGCCTTTTCAATAGTGTTTTTTTAACGAAACGTGTTGTCATGACAATTGTTAAGACTATGATGAAAATTATCAGCAGAGCAGTAGAGGAAACGTGAGACCCTGGACTCAGCCCTTCACCAGCCTACAGCAAGGCCCCGCCCCTGCCACGGCCCCACGTCCTAAACGGATCTGCCACCAGCCTGGCCCCACCCCTTGCCTGGCCCTGCTCCCAGCTTGGCCCCGCCCCCTGTCTTGGCTCCAGTCCCAGGTTGGCCCCGCCCCCACGTGGCCACACACCCTAAACTGGCCCCACTTGCAGCTCTGGCCCCGCCCCTGCCTTGGCCCCGCACATAGCATGGCCCCGCCTCTATTCAGGTCCCATCCGGGACTTGGAGCACCTACTTTTAGCTATCGAAAACCTTGTCAGTTTCCAAAGCCTTCAGAGAGCATTTTGATGTCCCGTTATGAGCAGATAATCGGTCCAGACTCCTGTTCCTTAGTTTCTGCCATAGCCACCTCACCTCCTGCCCACTGTCCAGTGTAGTCGGGACAGGAGGGTTCATTAGAGACTCACGGAGGCCTGCTGACGCATGCTCTTCAGGGAGCTCTGGGCTGTGGGCCCCCAGCAGTGAAGGAAGCTCTCAAAGCTCCCTCTTTCTGAGATGACTGCCTGGTGGCCTGTCTCAGGGATTCCCGGAACAAGAGAACGTGGGTGAAGAACAGACTAATGGCAGAAATACCGAACCCACCGAATCGCCCGTCAACACGGAGGGGCTAAACCAGCTGCAGTAGACGTGCCTGAGAAACACTGTGCACAGGGAGGAATGAGGCAGAACGTGGTGGCACAGAACGGACGTGGACAGAGCCCATGGGAAAAGGGAAAGTGCAGAAGGGTACAAACAATATATAAACACATACACATACGTATATACACGTACATATATGTATGTATTTTAAAACCCACAGTTCTATGACCTATACACATCTAGGTAAAACCATTTATTTCCCAAAAGCCTTTAGAGTTCACCTACCAGCCCAGAGCCCCTGTGACCCGGCCCCTCCCACTACTCCCTAATCCCCTCCCACCCCTCTCACCCTCTCTGTCTCTGCTCCCTGGAAATGCAGCATGTTCTGGCCCAAGGTCTCTTCTCCTGCCTTTCCCTCTGCTGGTCCAGTCCTCCTCCGGTAGCCTCATGACCCCCTCCCTCTGCTCAAACGCCACCTCCTCCAGAGGCCTTCCCTCACCATCCACCCACCAGTTCCCTCCATTTCTTTACCCTGCTCTGTATCCAGCTGTTCATTTTCGGCCTCATTCGGTAGAATGTATGCTCCATGGACGTTGTGCTTGGCACAGGGTGGGAACTCAATCAGCATTTATTGAAGGAATGAATATTTACATATTTTATCTGGGTGTCCGTATGGAAAATTGCATAGAAAAAAAACCCTGTAAGGGTTTTCATCACACTTACTGATAACAGTGGTTACGTGTGAGTGGCTGGACGCCAAGAGGTCAATAGTGACTTGGGCTTGTTTCTGATATTCTGATTTTCTTACAGAGGGGATATACTTTTGTACTGGTTGTGTAATGAAAATTGATTTTAATTAAAAATCAATGTCATGCAATATCGACTTTACAATAGAGAAACAGAATTCTCAGCTTCCTTGATTGAGATATCTGATATCAAGCACTCTGTCATCCCAAAAGAACCAATTTCACAGTAAACAAACAAATTTTGGTGCATTAATAAAAGTAACAGTAATAACCCCGACATCTGCTCCTCCTGCCAAGTTATACGGAGCTTTGCTGATTCCAGAGGACTTTCCTCCCGTGACCTCCCATGATTATTTGACAACATTGGACAAAGTTGGAAGAAGTTATGATTATTGTCATTATTGTTGTTTCTGTTTTGCCAAAGAAGGAAATCCAGTGACTTTGTCATGGGCACCTGTCAAGGGATTACAGGCCACTTTTCACCACCCCCTTCTTCATGTGACCCTGAATTGCTCAGCCCAGTGGCCCCAGGAGCCTGCTACCCCGGCCCCAGCTCTAGGAGAGGCCCGTGATTGGTCTAACCAGTCAGCTCATGACACTCCCCCAACCTTGATTGGCTCAAGGGAAGGCACCTGCCCAGGTGGGCAGTGGGCTGTGAGGAGATGTTTGCCTGGACTCGTGGGCTCCTCTGAGGTTCTCTCTGGATGAGGGGGCTGTGGAGGCAACTCTCAGAACCACAGCAGCCTTCCCCCACTACCGGGAGGGAAGGCAGTCTGAAATCAGCATTGACCCTTGAGAGAGGGAGGAAACAAGAAAACTTCGGGGAAACTGAGCCACAACCTGATCCAGTCATTCCAGAATCCTTTTATCTCTGGGATTTTCTAAGGCTGAGCCCATAAATCCCTTTATTGTTCAAGCCTGTTTGCATCAAATCCTCTGCTCCTTGCAACTCCAAGCCATCTGTCTATTTGCTCAGAGTCACACAATAGTAAGTGGTAGATGATTAAACCAAGGCCTTCCCTTGCTGACTCTTTGTGTGCAAGGCACACCTCCTCAAAGCCAGCTTGGTTCTTGAAATCAAAACGTCAGTGAAGATCCCTAAGGGTCACCAAGCACAGCCCCATAGGCCAAGGAAGGGCAGGAAGAAGTGACCAGCCCAGGTCACAAGGGAGGGGGCGGCAGCACTGGGCCTTCTGCCGCTGTTGCTTGTGTGTCTAGGTGAGCACAGTACAGGAGACCGCCTGACACAAGACAGCCTGGACTCCATCTATCAACTCGAAGTTCGTGTCTGCACTCCCAAAATGAAGTGACAAATGTCCACAACCCTAGCCCATTTAGCAAGAAACCCTCCTCTGCCCCACAGACCTGACAGTCCCGATTATAAATTGGAGGGTGACTCTAGTATTTGTCTACCTGGTATTTTTTCTTTTCTCTGCTAAATCAGATGAGTTAATCTGTTTTTATTTGCTACTGTGTTGCTTGGGTATAGATCTGCAGGGTTTGGCTAAACACTTGTTCCCACGTACACAAAAAAATTTTTAAAGAGGACACAAATGGAGACTAGATCATGAACATACATTTTATTCTCTCCTCACTCCCTCCCAGACGCTGATTGGGGTTTTCTTTCCGTTGCTGTTATCTGTTTGTTTTGGTGATCGCCTCTCTCCTAATTTCTCCTAAGGCAGGGACACGTGGACTGACGTTTACTCTCTTGGTGACCGTGAGAGGCAGACCCCAAATTGGATTCTGTGGGGCGTGGTCACTGTGCAGCACTTGGGGGCAAAGAAGCCAGGAGCCAGGCGAGAGGCTGCAGATTTGCCGAGGTCCATGTCTCATCCGGGTGACAGTTCTCTCTCTCAGGGTTTCTCCTGGTTGAAAATGCTCCTCAAGGTAATAGCAGCCCCTTCAAGTCTGTGCGGCTCTTACAGTACAGATTCTGTGTTGAATTTTTATGGTAAAAACGACTGCAACTTTAGGCCGTTGTAAATGCCTTTCGGTTTCTGCTGAGCTATTGACAGTAAGAACTTACGTGAGAGATGTTCAGCCTTTACCCTCCGTCCAAAGCGACCTGGATGTTCCCTCACCTCTAAATCCAGCCAGAGCAGTTTAAGACGGAAAGCAATTTTCATAGTCGAGTCCTTGGGGGAGGGGAAGTCATCTTATAACCAATTTTTAATTAAGAATACAATGATGCAAAACTGACTTAAGGAAAAATTATAGAAAGATCACCCGTGTAGTTACAGTTACAGGAGGGCATCATTAAAACCGGGAGCTTTGGAAGCAGGGCGATCCCTATTCAAATCCTGGCTCCATCACGCACCTGCTGTGTGACCCTGGGGAGGACACCTACACAAGGACATCACTTACCTGACAATATCACTCACCTGAGAGGTCACTTACCTTCTCCGAACCAGTTTCTGTCAGTTTGAGGATTGTTATGAAGGTTCAAAGTCAAAATGAATTTAGCCCTTGCTTCTCCAAGTGTGGCCTGCAGACCAGCAGCATCTTCATCACCTGGAAGCTAAAAATGCAGACTTTCAAGTCCCATCCAAGACCCACTAAGTCTGAATCCAATTCTCACAGGATTCCCAGGTGGCTCATGTGCACGTGGGCATGAGAAGCTGAGAGCTGAGGCAGCGACCAGGCGGCCAGGCACCCGGTGAGGAGGCCAGTGCAGCCTGGAGACTGACGGAGGTTCATACCACATTATACTTATTTCTCACGTAACAACACTGTTTTTCGTGCTTGAGTTTTACAGTTTTCATATTAGTTCACTTCACTTCACAGTTTACATAAAGCCCACTGAGTAGCTGCACAAGCCTCACCCCCTGTTTCCCATCCTGATTGTTCCGGGCATTTTTGCTATTAGAAAATAGGACCCAGTGAGCAGCCTTCTACATAGACCTTTCCTTTGGGGGAAACCCCCCCCCCCAAAGAAAAAACCCACAAAAGAAAACAGGGAGAGAGAAAAAGGGAAAAAAGAAAGAAAAAGCTAAAGCATCCATCTGTCCCTCTAGAGTCCGTGGGCTGGCGTCTTCTTTACTCATGTTATCAATGAAGGGAGCAAACCATCCTCTGCTGCATCTCCAGGGCCATCAGGGCCACAGAAACAAGGCCCTCCAGGTGGGTGCAGAGCTGCGAGGACACAGGACGTGGCAGGGCTGGCAAGGCCACACCGTAGGGCACAGCTGCCCCCTCACCTCCTCAGGGCGAGGCTGCCCCTCGGCTGCTTAGAATCGAGCGGACAAGAGCACGGATCGCTGGGGGCTTGTGCTTTCAAGGCCCTGTGACAGCGTTGCGGTTACAGTCACCTTTCATGTTGGGAGTTCAGAGCCCTTTCCCCTCACTGATGTCCTGACTCCTGGGGATGATGGACTTTTGCATTAATGAGCGACCGGATTGCAGGGAAACCTGGTGTCCTCACGTGCTCAGGGCAGGGCCCCTCTTGGGACCAGAGGCACTGCAGGCCATGAGTGTCCCCTCACCCTTCCCATCCCCGGTCAGCAAGGACAAGGACTTGCAGAGCTCGGCCACGCCCAGGGCCTGACCTTTCTTCCACGCAGGCCACCCGCTACTCCGAACCCTGCTTGTAGGAAGCAGGAAGGTACAGTGGAGAAAGGACACCCTCTTCAATAAGTGGTGCTGGGAAAACTGGACAGCTACATGTAAAAGAAAGAAATAAGAACACTCCCTAACACCATACACAAAAATAAACTCAAAATGGATTAAAGACCTAAATGTAAGGCCAGACACTATCAAACTCTTAGAGGAAAACCTAGGCAGAACATTCCATGACATAAATCACAGCAAGATCCTTTTTGACCCATCTCCTAGAGAAATGGAAATAAAAATAAACAAATGGGACCTAATGAAACTGAAAAGCTTTTGCACAGCAAAGGAAACCATAAACAAGACCAAAAGACAGCCCTCAGAATGGGAGAAAATATTTGCAAATGAATCAACTGACAAAGGATTAATCTCTAAAATTTACAGGCAGCTCATGCAGCTCAATAACAAAAAAATAAACAACCCAATCCAAAAATGGGCAGAAGACCTAAATAGACATTTCTCCAAAGAAGATATACAGACTGCCAACAAACACATGAAAGAATGCTCAACATCATTAATCATTAGAGAAATGCAAATCAAAACTACAATGAGATATCATCTCACACCAGTCAGAATGGCCATCATCAAAAAATCTAGAAACAATAAATGCTGGAGAGGGTGTGGAGAAAAGGGAACACTCTTGCACTGCTGGTGGGAATGTGAATTGGTTCAGCCACTATGGAGAACAGTATGGAGGTTCCTTAAAAAACTACAAATAGAACTACCATATGACCCAGCAATCCCACTACTAGGTATATACCCTGAGGAAACCAGAATTCAGAAAGAGTCATGTACCAAAATGTTCATTGCAGCTCTATTTACAATACCCAGGACGTGGAAGCAACCTAAGTGTCCATCATCAGATGAATGGATAAAGAAGATGTGGCACATATATACAATGGAATATTACTCAGCCATAAAAAGAAACGAAATTGAGTTATTTGTAGTGAGGTGGATGGACCTAGAGTCTGTCATACAGAGTGAAGTAAGTCAGAAAGAGAAAGACAAATACCGTATGCTAACACATATATATGGAATCTAAGGAAAAAAAATGGTCATGAAGAACCTAGGGGCAAGACGGGAATAAAGACACAGACCTACTACAGCATGGACTTGAGGATATGGGGAGGGGGAAAGGTAAGCTGGGACGAACTGAGACAGTGGCATGGACATATATACATTACCACACGTAAACTAGATAGCTAGTGGAAAGCAGCCGCGTAGCACAGGGAGATCAGCTCGGTGCTTTGTGACCACCTAGAGGGGTGGGATAGGGAGGGTGGGAGGGGGGGAGACGCAAGAGGGAAGAGATATGGGAACATACGTATATGTATAATGGATTCACTTCGTTGTAAAGCGGAAACTAACACACCATTGTAAAGCAATTATACTCCAATAAAGATGTAAAAAAAAAGGGGGGGGGGGAATGGGGCTACTCCCCTCCCAGAGCTGCTGCCCATTTACATGAGATAAAAACCTGCAGACAAAAGCTCTGAGGGTAGGAGCTTGCCTTCTAGAACTCAGATGAGTAAATGAGTAAGTTACCAAGCGTGCGCAGGGGTGGACTTGGGGTGGGGAGAAAAATAGTGGGGAGTGGGGCAGGGGTGGGGGGGAGGAGGGGCAAATGGAGACGGGGACCAGGAGGTTCAGGGGAGGGGAGGGGAGGGGGGAGGGCGCTCCTCACTGGCTAAGCGGGGGCTCGAGTCAGGATGAGGTGGACTTGGGCGCTGGGTTTCCTCCAAAGATTGACCTGAACAGAGACAAAGGGGGAAATGAGAACAGCCTGCTGGTCTGCAGGGAGGTGACGGCAGAGCAGCACCATGAGAGGGCAGGGAGGGAGCTGGGGGTCTTGTCAGTGCCCCCCTTCTGCCCACCTGGAGGGGGTCTGGTCTACAGAATATTCTGTGGTGTTGCTGCGTACGCGGAGTCTGAAGAATCCCAAGGATGCCCCACAAGCCAAAGCATCTCCCTTAACCTCTTCCCTGACTCAGCAGAGGGAGAACCTGGGGCCACCACCTTCTGGAACATTCCCTCCAGAGGCAACTGCAGGTGGATTCTCATTTCATAGGAGACAGCATCCCTGAGAGGTCCCACAAAGGCCACTGATTAAACACCACCAGGGGCAGCTTAGCCACAGCAGGGCCAGCAGGATTTACAGCCCCTGCTTTCACAAACACCTCGCAGCCTGGCTCCCTGCCCTTGGGCGAGTCACTCTGGAGTTTAAGAGTAATTAAGAGTAGTGTATCCTTTTTATAAACAGTTCCCCTTTCTCTCGGGTGCTGAGGTGATTCTGGGATAAAAGCATCATGAAAACGACTCGAGGTCACTGACACAAAGCAGCGGGTGAACCTGGCTTTACAGAAGGGACACCTGAAGTGAAGCAGGAAGAAAAGGCCGCCCTTATCTGCCTCCAAACGCAGGGGCGGGAGGAAAAGAAAATACCTCCCAGGCCCCAGCTCCTCTGCAACTCCTTCCCAGGGATGAGAGCCCTGGTCAGTGTCCCCGTGACTTAATTAGTCCTGAGCACGTGCCCTCGGGGTGGGCAGGGGACAAGGAAGGTCCTGAGATGAAGAGCAGAAAAATAAGATAGCGTTTCCCCAAGGCCCTTTGGAATTTAACAATAAAGAAGAGAACAAACAACCAAGGGTCCAGATGCCCCACGAGGGCCAGAAAGTGGATGGTCGTGCTCCCAGCAGGGCAGGCGGGGTCCTGTCCCTTATAACGTGGCTCACTGCTCAAGCAGCCAGATCAGAAAGAGAGACCATCTATGAGATGCCACTTTCCTGTTAAAATCCTCACGTCCCATTTCTGCTTCTTCAAATAGAATGAAGTAAACATACAGCCCAGCTTCCTGTGAGCAGACTCTCTCTTTTCTGTCCTTTTTTTCTTTTTCTTTATTTCCTTAATGACTTCTAGAGAAAGATCATTTACATTTACTGTGAATTTTATTCATTTATTCGAACGTGTTTCATTTACTTATCCACTATTTTCTGAGTAAATATTTATTGATCACTTTCTCTTAGCGCTGGGGGTAGAGGTTTGAATGCGCAGACCTGGGTCCTTGCCCTCAGAGGGAAACTTTCTAGTAAAGGAGACACATTTACAAGGAAGTAATAAAAAAGATTGATAAAGAAGGTGAAACTGCTCCACAGGAAATAAGCTGGGAGTTGGGAAAGAAGGGAATAGAGGCCAAGCTACACAGGGAGGTTGGGGATGGCCGCTCTGAAGAGGTGACATCTGAACTGAGATGAACACAGAAGATTCCAGCAGGCAGAGGCCGGCAGGAGAGCATTCCAGGCCAAGGGTACAGCATGTGCAGAAAGGCCTGGGGGCAGGACTGGTCTAGACAAGTGCAAGGAACAGAGAAGAGGCCAAGAACTGGGAGCAACTGTGAGGAGTGACTGGAGGAGTTCACACAGCGTGATACATCACGGCTGATTTCATTACTGAACAGCCGTTGATTGGCTGCTGGGCGGATCCCATGGTGAGGTGATAGGCTGATCCCCAGATCTCTAAGATGCGTGATCTTGAGCAAATTTATCTTCTCTGAGCCTCAGTATCTTCATCTGTGGAATAAAGGAATCCAGGATCTTATAAGGTGCTGCCCGTGGTGGAGCCCAGCCCACAGCGTCTGTGTCTTTCGGTAACTATAGCAAGTGAACATTGACCTTCCCAGACTCACCCACGACCCAGGAGGTAATTGAGGCCTTGGGTTGGCTAAGTACATGTGCTTGTCTAACACAGCCCCTTTCACAAGGCCTTCATTCCATCACAGCTGTTCGCAATTCCTCACAGGCACTCTTGAGCACAGGGCCATGGCTTTGGGACTTGAGTTCCAATCCACGTCTCACCTGGGAAAGGCAGGCAGCTAATTCATGCGACTCAACCCGGAACGGAGCTGATGTCAAACGAGGTGGTAATGCTTGGGAGCAAACACCCGCTTTGCCACTTCAACAATAATCCATGAAATATTCTTAAATCACACACATTCACTTTCTCAAGCAATTGCTTGAAGCTGGCTCCGTTGCTCCCACACCCCAGGCTGGGTTTAGTTGAAACCTGACCCCCCCCACACAAGGGCGCCCAGTGGCAGCCACTTCTCCTTCCGGGTGGAGGGAATTCGGATGTGACACGTGAGGCAGCAGACAGACAAATCCAGAAAGGGGGGCACCCACGGGACCACTGATCCTGGAATCAGCAAGCGAGGGGCATGAAAAGTCAACTGAAGGAAGGGGGTCACGTCAACCAAGAGACTTTACAGACTTCACCACATGCCGGGCAGCCCTTGTTTCAATCCTGATTCTGGAAAAGCAATGAGAAAACGGCGTCTGTGAGACAACTGGAGGCACTTGAACTTCAGAGGTGATGAGGAAGTTAAGTTGCAGCCGCCTTAGAAAACATCCACATGACGTCTGGGATTTGCTTTCAATACATTGTGGGAAACAGGAGAGCTGGAGGGGGTGGGGCGGGTCCCGGTAATTGTGGAATCTGGGTGCTGGGTACGTGGCGGTCCATCATATCCTGGTTGAAATATCCATAATAATTGTTTGATTGTACTCAGTTTATTATGTGATTGCTGTTTACTTGGGGAAGAATTGCACGACACTGCAAAACGCACAACAGGGATCTCCGTTCTGTCATTTCGGCTCCTCCCCACGTGAACTCGTGGGAACAGGGCATTTCCCCCGGGCCTGAGCCGTGACCGTACACGTTCCCGCTCCTTCCGCAGACAGGACTCTGGAACCTTCGACCAAGCCCCGCCCACCGGGAAGGGATTTTTATTTACCCTCCCTCTGAAGCTAGCAGCTTGCTCGTCACAGAAGTCCACCGGCTGACGGCTGACGGCGATTTTATGCAGAGCTGAGCACGACAGCTGGGGCCTGTCACCCACCCAGCTCTCAAGTGAAGATCCAGGGGCATTTGCAAGCAGAAATAATGAATGGGCCGCTGCAGCTTTTTAAAGATATGTGATTTATCTCCAGGACGGCATCCAGGCCGAGCTGCTGGAAGACAATCCCAGGCTCTGGCCGGCGGAACGTTGTTCATGCCTCGGCGGCCTGTCTGCAGAGGGGGGACAGCGAGGCTCCGCCTGCCGGGGTGACCGGGAGTTGGGGTGACCTGCGCCGGGCAGAGAAACGCACCCCACGGAGGGCGGAGATTTGGGAAATTTCTGTTGAATTTGAACCACATGATGGTGAACTGGGTGACTCAGAGTCCAGGTGGAACGTCTGCAGGCAGAATCACGTGGTTAGGGCGCCTTCATTTCTCTAG
>NW_006771554.1:1512771-1534911 GCF_000442215.2 Lipotes vexillifer | reverse complement strand
AGGAATGTGTGTTTGCGAAGACGCAAGTGATGTACCTTTGATTGAAAACAGCTGCACACAAGTGCAAGCCTTTTTCGCCAGTTAACTGGACTGTACCGATACTGCCAGGTGTCCACCCAGGGCCCTTCTTTCTCACTAACAGCACCCTGATGGCCATGCGCTCCCCAAACCTTGTCCAGCCCCCCAGCCGCTGTGGCGGGGTGACCCCGTTCTCGCCCCGAGGTGGAGGCAGGCGGCCGCTGGGGATCCCGGGAAAGCGCGGCTGCCCCGATTCAGCCTCTTCCTCCTCTCGCCGCTCCTGCTTCCCTCCTGGCGGGGGGCAGACACGACGCCGGGGAGCAGCGGCGTCCGCAGCCACAGAGACCCTGCAGGAAAGGCGCAAGCCGAGGGCGGAGGCAGAACGGCGGAAGGAGACGCGCTTGGCGTATCGTGCAGCCCTGCACCAGGCCTGGACCGCCGCCCCTTGGCCTCACTGACCCGGAAACAGGCCAGTCACCCTGGGTTAAGCCACTGGAACTGGTGGATTCGAGCCGAGCGCAGTCCTGGCTGGAAGCGGTCACAGCTGGCCCTCGAGAACGGCGGCCCTGAGGTCTGCTCACCTGTGAACTGGGTTCACAGCAGTGGGGGTCCCCAAACTCATTTGTCCTGGGATGGAGACAGATGCAGCATCACGGGACACCCAGCGACCCCCTTCACAGGCATAAATTCCCAGGTCAGCTGAAGCTTTCAAAAATAAACCCAGAATTAGGGAAACTTCTGTGCCCACCATCTGAATCCTTCCAGACTCTCTGGAAGTGTGATACCTGCACGTTCCCTTCGTGGAGAGAACGTCCCCCGTGCATCCTCCAGCGTCCACTTCCCCTTCTTGAATGAACAGAACCTGATCATCATTTGAGAATTCGCCTTCTCACCTCAGTCTGCGTGTTTGGGGTGGGCTGATGCAGGACCCCAGGCCTGGCCAGGAGGGGACTCAGTGATGGGACCTAAGCTGGCCAGTCAGTGACTTGGGGCTCTCGTGGCATCTGCTCTTGTCCCTGGACTTGAACCTGAGCAAGTGCGGGGCAGGAGCTGTGTTGGAGCCGCACGGGGCGCCTGCAGCCCCCGGGCCCCCGCGGAGCCTGGCGGGAGCCGGCGCCATGGTGGGGGTCGGGGACACTCAGCCGAGTCCAGGGGGCGGCGTGTGACACGCAGACCCGGCTCTGCCTGAAGACCAAGCACCGTGCACCAGCCTGTTGATGCCCTCGGCCTGAGCCACCCGAGTCAGGTCTCTGTCCCTTGTCACCGAGAGAATCCTGCAGGAAAAGATTCTGTTTGGGGCAGGGACTTCCCTGGCCGCTTGGGAAACCTCCAATCTTCCCAGAAACCAGGAGGACATTTACACCTGCTCAATCTTTTCCTCTGCGAGGCTTGCCCTCTGCCACATGGAGTCATCTTCTTTGGCTGAATTCAAGGAACTGTCAGGGAACCGTAACTAGGCTTGGCTCTGCCCGCTTCTTGCCAGGAGAACACACTTGGGTCTGTTTTAAAACCATTGTGCCCTCTGTGTGCAGAAATGGAGTGTTCTTACTTGAAAAGGGAATTGTAGGCACCTTGATTTTTGAGGTTTGTAAGCAAGCAAGCCTACCTCGGACCCCTGTGCTAGGAGGTGAGAGCCTGTGGTCGCAGCTGCTCCGTGGGGCCCTTCCCTGCATCCCAGCATCCAGGGCTCTGCCCCGTCCCTTCCCTGGGTCTCTCAGCTCCCCCTGCGCCACCACCGAAGGCTCTATTTCTGGGGATTAAAAAGGCAGGGATGACGGGGCAGCTCTGTCCGAGGAGCAGGGGTCTTGGTTGTCTCTTTGTTAAATGGAAGCCGCTGCCTCCTTGAAGGGGCAAAATGAGCTGGGAGCCCAGACATGGTCCCCTGCAGAGGCGCCAACAGGAGAGATGCAAACGCCTCTGGGACTTGCCTCAAGGATCGACCCTCACAAACTGCGAGTGTCAGGTCTCGGCCGAGGCTGGGTGGGCTTACTCCTAACAGCCCCTCTGTTTCTGTCCACGGAATAACCTCAGCTGACGGCCCGTGGCCGCTTCTGCAGTCGCTGCTTTTCTGCTTTCTGGGGGCCCCTGTCCACTTCAGGCCTTGGGGCGGGGTCCACGTTCTAATTCTAGAACTCGGTGCTTCACGGGCACCAGGCCTCTCCCAGCCTGGGAGCAAGGGGTCCCTAGAGCATCACACTCCTCCCCTGTGGGCCGCCTCACCTTATTCCAGGCCCTATAATTTATGGTCGCCCAAAGATGACATGTTTCCCTGAACTAAGGCCTGGCCCTCCCCCTGCAGACCCCGCGACTGTTATATTACCTGCTCTCTTTGCTTGTGGCATTTGTTGTTTTCTGCAATTGTCTTGGGTATTGATGTATTTACCTCCTTCTCTATTGTCCGCCTCCCAGACTAGAACACGAGCTCCCTGGGGTCGGGCTGCCTCTGCCTCCTTCTCTCTTGTTTCCCTGGAGCCCACGGCAGCGGTCGGTACCCAGAAGGGGCTCAGCGAGTGTGGGATGACTCAGACGACTGACAGAAGGAGTGAACACATGAGTGAGTGAGAGCGGACCTTTGGTCAAAGCTCTGGTGTTTATTTCTCATTTCCTTCTTGCCTGGCGCCTCCTTCCAACCTGATAACTTGCTGGACTCAAAACCTACTCTGTCTGGCCAGTGCTGTCCATGAGAACTTTCTGTCATGATGAAAATGCTGCATATCCGTGCTGTCCAATGGGGCAAAGATGCCCCAGCACAACAGAGCCCCATCCCACTGGTCCAGCAAGGACAGTAAAAAGAAAGGCCACTTTCCCAGTATTCCAGCAAAAGCCCTGGGACTGACGCAGATCAGACAAGCTGGGCTCGCAGACCCGCCTCCTGATGGAAGCGCTCCTCCTCCTGGTCTCCGTCCGCTGCCCCCTGCCCTCGCTCCGTAGGACTGGCGCCGTCGTCCTGACCACAGACGACACAAGGAGGGGGCAGCCAAGAGGACGTTTCCACCCAAAGGCACTTCTGCTCACAGCTCACGGGGGGTTCTTGTCACCTGTAGGGAGAAAGATGGTCGGTCCTAACAGCTCTCAGGACGCAGCGTGTTTATGTCCAAGCCAATCTGAGGCCCCGGTCACTTCACAGCCCAGGTGAGAGTGAGAAGCAGGGGTGTTCATGTTTCTGGGGCCTCCAAGGGCCAAGTTCTGTGCTCCAGGCTATACTTACAGCAGATGGACTTTGAAGGTCAGAGTGGTCAAACGTGGGCGCCTTTACATGGTGCCCCTGACGTGACCTCCCTCACTTCTCTAAACCCCTCCTGTGTCCTCTTACTCCTTCCGCAGGTGTTTATTGAGCTGCTGCTGGGCTGCAATGGCCCTGGAGATGGAGAAGTGAACGACAACATGGCCCCAACCTCTCCAGCTCGCAGTGCAGGGAGGGAGGTGAGCGGGGGCCCCACACCCAGATGATCCCGGCCCCATCGATGCACTTTCTGGTTTTTCCTTCGTGGAGCCTGTGGTCAGAGCACAGAGACACCCTGTGTTGTGTGCATTTTATAAACCTGGGGGACTTAACAGTAACATGTAGCCGACAGTGGTGGGGGCGGGGCACGGAGGGAGGATTTGAGGAAAGACCAAGAACAGCGTGGAAATGCCAGTTTCTCCACTGAGAGCTGTGGGTAGATGGTCCTCAAGTCTAAGCTTAATGGAAGGGGAAAGAGGGGGTTCCGTTTACCGAGGTTGTAAAGTTGGTCAACGGAAGAATTTAGAATAAAAGTGCACTTAATACATCTCAGGATGCTGAAAGAAAGGTGAGCTGCCACAAAGGAACGGAAATTTCCATTTTTCATAGCAGGAGAGCCAATATATATTATCTAGCGATGGCAACCCTAGAAATCGGCGTACGTATCATCTAGAATAGTGGTAATAACCGCCAGGCAGCCCCGAAACAGCAGAAGTTATGAGGAAATAAACAGCCTTTGGGAAAGGAAGAATTTCACTTTTCCTTTACACCGTGCTCTGCTGGGCGGTTTTTTACAGTCATTTATTTCCATGTTAGTTTCATAATTGAACAAAACTAAAAGTGGTGCGTGTTCTTTGTAAACGCGGAGAGGGGTCTGGAAGCACAGGAAGTGGGTAGTTCCCGGCGCTGCTGAGTCTAATCCCCACTGCCCCACCGTCACCCCCCTCACCAAGACCAACGTGAGCACCGTGGTGTCTGACGGGATAAACGGGGCCACAGGGAAACACTGTTCTGTCTTGCACAAGCATTTATCGAGTGACTGCTGTGTGCATTGCACTGAGTCCTGTGCGGTGGGCAAAATGGGTGGGAGTGGATCTTTCTTTTGGGGCTTTGCCATCTTGGAGGCCACCTCAGGGTGAAAGGACCCCAGACACCCAGGCTACAGGGACTTTCAAGTCCTCCCCCCTGGCCACTCCCTACACCAGGGAGGGACCAAGGTGCGGGAGGGCGTTTTAGGCGCAGTCATGATCTCTACTCCCCTTCTTGGCCACCCAGATGAGCCTGGAATCCTTGTCAAACAGGGAGCTTGCTATGGGGGCAGCCTCTGCAGGACCCCCGGACTCCCCTCCAGTGGGACTGCCCACCTCCAGCCCCAGCCCTAGAGAAATCCTGGAGCTGCACTGCCCGCAGCTTCCGGCCATCATCTGGGCTCCGAGAACTGTGACCCCCGGGCTGGCGCCGACCCCTGAGCCCATCGGCCCTGTAAAGGACAGGCAACCCTCTATCCCGTATGCAGAACTCGAGAGTAGCCACCCGCTGCTTCGGGGGCCCCGTGCCCCGGGCGGTCATTAGCCAATGGGACCCGGTCGGTTGGCCAGGAGAGCGGGGCGCAGACAGGAGCCGAGCCCGCTGCCTTCGCGGAGCCCACCCTCCTCTGCGTGGAGCCGCGTCCGCCCTCAGGGTCATCCCTCCCCCCACCGTGCAGCCCGGCTTCCCACGCGCGGCCGCTGGGTGGTTTGCAGCAGGTCTGCCTGTCCTGTCCCCCACGAATCATGTCCTCATCGAAGTGGGCAGTGAACCTTACAAACCTGCCCCGGGGAGGCCTGAGAGCCACCCTTGGGGGCGTGGACACTCTGCTCAGGCCAGGGGGGAGCTGCCTGGACCCTCAGGAGTCTCTCCACCCCAGACCCCTGGAGGGTGAGGTGCGGGCTCCTGCAGATTGGAACGAAGGTCCCTTTTGGGTTCCTGTCCCAGATTGGGGGCCACAGGCATGGCCAGGGAAGGGGCAGGGAGGGAACACCCAGGGCTCCTCTAGGGCTCTCGGGCCACAGGCTGCACACTGGCTGGACAGCCCCCTGGAGCAGGGACCATGGTGGTTCAGAGGACAAATGGTGGGAAGGGGGGCAGGAGGCAGGGCTTTATCCCTGGGGCGGGGCCAGCAGGGAAGGATGCCAGGGAGGAGGGAGGAAGAGGCTCAGTCCAGACAGTGAACCAGGTACAGAGACCAAATTTAAAGCCCTGAACAGAATCCTGTCCCACGCTACTGTATTCTGGGGTGAAAGAGGGTGGGAAGCATGAGACTGGGGGTGTGTGTGTGTGCACCCGCGCACAGGGAAGAGGGGGGAGTCTCATCTAGGTCAGTCTGCTATAATATTATTTTCTTACTTGTCTTGTGTAAGATGATAACAGAAATATTTTCAGCAATTACAGTGTGGTCATACATGGAGATTTCATTTGTGTCTCAGAAATAAAATCTAGAGAGAGTATAGTTTTATCTTCCAGTGCCTAAATTCTCTTCTAGAGCCTGAAGAACAAAGGCAGCTGGTGATGGGGCATCATCAACAAAGCTCAAAGTATGGTTTTTGCTAAAGCCTAATGTGGGAGGGGCTGCCCTAACAAGGACATAGGCCTGAGCCACCCCTCTCTTGGAGTCTGGGATGTGAGCGTCTATGGTGAGGAATTCATCTCTGTGAATTAGATATTGGTCAGCTGCAGTTTCCTTCTCTCTCGTGGAATCATCTGAGAGCAGGCAGCCCAGGGCTGGCATGGCAGCTCTACATTGTCAAGGTCCAGATGGTTCACCATGCCCTTGGGTCTGCTGCCATCCACGTGGTCCACCATGACTCAGCGCCACGTTTGCATCTGGCCATCAGGAAGTGGGTAAAAGGAGAAGATCCTCACCTTTAAGGGCTCAGCCTGGAAAAATGCACGTCTCCCTCCTCTGTCCATCCCCCTGGAAAGGACTTGGTCACGTGACCACAGACTGCTGCAAGGGAGGCTGGGAAATGCAGGCTTCAGCCTGAGTGGCTCGATGCCCGGTCCCCAAAGCCGGATTCTGTTCCTCTTAAAGAAGGGGGAATGGATATTGGGGAATAGCCAGCAGTCTTCAGAACAGAAGCTTCTGACTGGTTGAACTACAGGAAGCTTGGCCCTGCCAGACTGAGGGGAAAATTCAGCAAATGTTACCCTGTGGAGGGGTTAGCCTTTCCCAGTGGAGTCCAACTGGTCTCCCCTCCCACGCAGAACATCAGTCTGGAACATTCCACATTCCTTGTTTCATAGGCGGTGAAATCTTTCTCAAATACATCCTTATTCACTGCAAAGTCAAAGGATTTACCTGGGAGGAATGACGTGGCTTACAAAGACTACTTTCACACAGATTTTACGGTGGGCCAGAGACACGGAGCCTCTATGGGTGAACACAGGGATGAAGTGTGTTCCCCTACCCGGTTCTTGCAGGGGTGCAGCCTACTCCACCCACAGCCCCGTTGGGAGAGAAAGAAGAACATATAGAGAAGACACAGAGAATAGAAGCGGGCGAGTGCAGCTCTGGAGCCAGGTGCCTGGCTTCAAATCCAAAGCCTCTCCACCTGCCTGACGTTAGGCAGGTAATCCAGCCTCCCTGTGCCTTGCTCTCTTTCTCTGCAGAGCAGCAATGACGATGATTATAGCAACACTTACGTACAGGTGCTTGCGAGGATTAAGCGAGTGAATACACGCTCGGCAGGTAGTAATCATTAGCTGTTACTATTTACGGGGCCCAAGCGGCAATTACGCCGCGTTGTGCCTATGTGCACATGCGCATACATGTGCTGAGCGCTCCTGGGGGCGGCCGCCCTGGGCTCTTGCTAAGCCGGGACTCCTGTCAGGTGTGAGCAGGAACTGTGATTCAGTGGCTTCACTTCCATAGCTCTCTGAGTGGCAAAGCACTTTGTTGCACGTCTCTCTGTCTCTGAGCCTCCCAACAGTCATGAGAGGTGAGTACTCTGGCACCAGCC
The DNA here is from genome assembly GCF_000442215.2 of Lipotes vexillifer. Lineage (NCBI taxonomy): Eukaryota > Metazoa > Chordata > Mammalia > Artiodactyla > Lipotidae > Lipotes > Lipotes vexillifer. The sequence goes on along the minus strand of NW_006771554.1, from coordinate 1,527,672 downwards.
CCATCTCAGGAGGAAAGCCCAGAGCAGGCAGCCCAGGGCTGGCATGGCAGCCTTGGAGGAAACCTTGACCCAGAGAGGAGGCGTCCCTGTCCCACAGTCACGTGGCCAGTAAACTGCCAGGCCGGGATGTGAGCCCAGGACTTCGGAGGCCAGGCTCACCCACTGAGTCGTCCCCAGTCACTTGCTGGGCAGAGCCCCGTGCCAGGGGCAGCTGGAGGTGCTGGGCACACGGGGCTTAGGACAGGCAGGTCCCTGCCTCCTTGGAGCTCACACTCAAGTGGGGAGGGGGCTGCCGTGGGCAGGGTGGTCGGGAGGGGCTCGCCGAGGGACAGCATCCCAGGAGGACGAACGGCCGGGACAGAGGCCCTGGGTGGGGATGAACCTGCCATGTAAGTGGCACAGAAGGAAGGGCAGTGAGTCCAGGAGAAGGAGTGGGGAAGGGTGGACAGGCCCCCCCCTGCACTTCGACCTCAGGGCCTGCGCTTCTGGAAGCATCTCTGTGTCTTCAAGCATATTTTCCAGGCAGAGAACACTTCCACGTGGGGCAGGGAGGGCGCCCTGTGTGGACGGGGAGGGAGTGGGGGACGTAGAGGACATGCCTCTGATGACCCTGCGGGAAGCCCAGGCCGCCTAAGCCGTCCGCCTCAGCCCAGGCTGGGTCTTTCCTCATCAGGCCTCCGCCGTCTGGCTGGGGCACCTCAGAACGAGGAGCAGGAAGTGTGACTGTCACTGCGAACACCTGCCTCCAAATCTCCTGACTCAGGAGGCGGCCTGTGACCGGCTTCCCTGTGCCACTGGCAGTGACACTGACAATCTTTCTGCCCCTGCCCCTGGAGGGCAGAGTTAGCCAGTTTTGAGAGATAATAAACAACTCACCTGTGTGTGTGCTTTTCTCCTGTAAACCAACCAATCCAGAGCTCACACCCCCAACCACCTCCTTTATCAGGCTTTCACGCTCCAGGCCACTATCCACCTGCCCTAATCACTGGAGGGCCACGCACCAGACAGCTAGGAACAGCCCCTATGCCCCAGAGCCTGCTGAAACCATTCAAACAGCCCATCCTAAGCCTACGTACCCTGCCTCACCTGTTCCTTCCACAGAAGCCACAATACAGACTCTTGCCACTGTTTTCCCCTCCTCCCTCTGCCTCCTGACTGACGCTGGTTCTCCCCAACGTGGCCCTGCATGGAAGGTCATGCCTCCTATTTCCATGGATCCGTGAGTATAATAAACTTTTTCATTTGTGAGAGTCATTTCTGTGTCTACCTGATTAAAACAAATTCCAGCTACCTGACAGTAAGCCTCTGCATGTCCCACTGGCAGGCACGCCCATACAGCACCACACAGACTCACTGGTCCCCTTGTGTGTTTAGACAACATGTCACTTTGCATCACAAAAATGCCCAGTGATGTCAGAGGTGCCGTGAATCACACAGCAACAGCTCCGGGCCTGGTATCCAAGAGACCTCGGCTTGCTGCTAAGTCACCGTCCCCGCTGTGAGAACTGGTGGCTGTATTGGGGCCTCCCATTGAAGGGAACTAAATTACATCTAGAATGACCCACATTGTGCCGCAGCCAATGACCCAGTTAACCTCTGGTTCATTTTCTGCTTCTCGGTGTCCTGGGAACGGGTGGTGTTTACTCCAGTTGGGACAAACCTTCATTACTGTGCGTTAGTTTGCCAGCGCGTTGGCTTTCCTGGGCCCAGTGCTTTAATAGAAAGGGCGGATGGGCCAGGGCCCTGCTGAAGCTGCAGAATAAGAATGAGGTCCTTTTCTTTACCCTCCCTCCTCCGCCCTGATTTGCATGACTAAGCTTTTTTGCCTTTTTAAAAGATGTTTGTTTGTTTCTTGATTGTTGCTCTGTCTCCTGTGAAGGAAAGAAATTACTTGCTCACCAGGCAGGGATGTAAATGTGGCACAAGCTCAGGTCTGCACCTCGGCCAAGGGGAGCCAGACAGCCCTGCTGCCGTTAGTAGGTACCATTCCAGGAGAGTTTACATGGCCCAGGGATATGGGGGTAAAAATTGCACTGGTCTCCAGCAGACTTGTTTAGAAAGGGGTGTTGATCCTTGCAAAGGAGAGCTAGATGGGAGAGAACCCCTTCATTATAAAGTTCGGCACAAACTAACAAATAGCTCGAAGCTGTCTCTAAATGAGGCTGCACTTTCCCTGGGGAAAGAGAAGACGTTGCTGATTCTGTTCAGACGTGTGTTTCGCGACTCAGTCAGAACCACTGCCTGATTTTTAAAACAAATATTTTATCATTTCCCCTCTTCTCAACTGGAATGAAATTCAGAGATAATATAACCTACCTACACGCATATTTTTTTCATCAGCGTAAAATCCCAACTATAATATAAAGGGAAAAGGAAAGGAATTCATAGTAAAATAAAACATTTCAACATGGAAATGCTCTGGCACAACTCGACTAGAAGATGTAATAAAGCCATCACATGCTTGGACCTGGATGTAGAATCCCCGTGAAAGAAACTACAAACGCAGAGCGGTGACAGCTGTGCTGTTTGGGGCGATTCAGGTGTCAGGAGAGGCTTTGCTATTAGCAATGCAAGTTTCTAACTGGTGACCAACCTCCATGAGCCCTGAACAAAACAAAGTACTATAGTCTTCCTTTACTTAACACCATGGCTTCATCCCTGAAAAACTCGGTATATTTCAAAAGAATGAAAAGCATACTTTTGTGTCTACATCAAACGGAATTTGGTTCAGGGTCATGTCGTGTGAAGGAGCTTTTTAACCTACACGATCATCCAGTGGGGCATTCAAAATCAGTGCCAATGCATAAAGAACAAGTAGGGGTGTGCGCAGGGGATGATCCCAGAATTAGTCCCTAAGGCAGGTGTCCGGCTCCCATTTCCAGACCAGGAAAGGAATCCAGAGAGAGGAACAAACTCACCCACGTTCCCACAGCTGGAGAGGGGCAAGGTCGGGGCTTCAATGGAATGCTATTGGAATGGACATCAAATTCTACCTCCAGGGTAATTTCCTGCATTTTCGGTCACACCTCTTGGCACACGCTGCAGCAGCCCAGGAAACCTTAAAGCCCCCAGCAGGAGACCGACAGATTCCATTTCTGCCTTTTCCCTGAAACTGAAGAGGAGGACCACCTTGACCACCCACCTCTTAGTAGACCATTAGAAGAAAGAGCGATGCTGTTGGTGCCCTGCCTGGACCCCTTTCCTGACCTCATGGACCAGCTGCTTTGAGTCAAGGCTGATAAAGGCTCACAGGAGCCCCCTTCCCTTGGCCAAATGGGATCTTCCTTGCCCAGGAGGTAATAACCCACTTGCACATCCTAGAGCAGCCCATAGGCAATGATGGAGTGACATAGAGATATAAATGCAAGCCCCTTTGCCCCAAGTCGGGACCAGCGCTGGGATATAGATCATGCTCCCGGACTCTCCGTGGGATCAGGCTGAAGTTACTGTCCTTCCTTGCTTAGCTTCCCTCCCTTGCCCTGTTCTGCACCCTCACTCCCTTCACTTATGAGCATCTCCTCAGTAAATCACATGTGTAAGAATCTCCATCATAGGCTGTGCTTCTAGGGGACCTGACCTAATATAGGGCCAAGATAGAAACAAAAAGAAAGACCAGTTAGGAGACTATTGCAATAATCAGGTGAGATGACGGTGGCTTGGACCAAAGTGGCAACAGTTAAGGTGGAGAGAAAGAATTGGTGACTTCATTAGGTGCTACTCCAGGATACCAATGAGCTAAGTCAGGGGTCAGCCAACTACCTTCTACAAAGAGGTCTGAACCCTAGTCTGGGGAAGGGACCCCCCTCCAAGTTTGTCATTCCTTGGGCAATCTCCTTTAGCCCTAGGGAACCATACAGACTTTTCTTATACCATATAGTTACTCTCTTATCATAGTTTAATAATTCTTTATATAACATTGCCCCCTTTTTTTTTTTTTACATCTTTATTGTAGTATAATTGCTTTACAATGGTGTGTTAGTTTCTGCTTTATAACAAAGTGAATCAATTATACATATGTTGCCATATCTCTTCCCTTTTGCGTCTCCCCATTGCCCCTGTTTAAATCACTGTATGGTTTCTGTCTCTTGACTGAGCCCAAGATGGTGGAACCATCCCTAATAGGTGGAACCCAGCAAGAAGCCCACAGATAAAGGATCATTGGAGTTTGTAGAGTCTCAACCCCAGCATTACAGAACAGAGTTGAGAAGGTTGGATTTGAGGCTAAAAAATAGTAGCTTAATAACCTCACAGGATCATTTCAAGCTTTAACATTATATTACTTCTGATGTTTCAAGTCATCCCATCAAAATGCATATTGAAAGATCGCTTCCTTGGAAATCAAGAACGTAGATTCCAGTCTTGTGTCTACAACTAACTCTCTAGATAACCTTGAATGAATCACTTCCTTTCCCTGGGCCTCAGTTTCCTCATCTATCATAGCAAGCAAGTATACTACATGCTCTTTAAGGTCCTTTCTTCTTCTTTTTCTTTTTTTATTTGTTCATTTTTTGAAATTTGTTTTATTGTAGTGTAGTTGATTTACAATGTTGTGTTAATTTCTGCTGTACAGCAAAGTGATTCAGGTATCCATATATACACATTCTTTTTCATATTCTTTTCCATTATGGCTTATCACAGGATATTGAATATACTTCCCTGTGCTATACAGTAGGACCTGGCTTATCCGTTCTCTATATAATAGTTTGCATCGACTAACCCCAAACTCCCACTCCATCTCTCCGCCACCCCCCTCCCCCTTGGCAACCACAAGTCTGTTCTCTATGTCTGTGTGTGAGTCTGTTTCTGTTTCATAGATAAGTTCATTTGTGTCATATTTTAGATTCCACATATAAGTGACATCATATGGTATTTGTCTTTGTCTTTCTGACTTACTTCACTTAGTGTGATAATCTCTAGGTCCATCCATGTTGTTGCAAATGGCATTATTTCGTTCTTTTTTATGGCTGAGTAGTATTCCATTGTATATATGTACCACATCTTCTTTATCCATTCATCTGTCAGTGGATATTTAGGTTGTTTCCATGTCTTGGCTATTGTAAATAGCGCAGCAGTGAACACTGGGGTGCATGTATCTTTTTGAATTATGGTTTTCTCTGGATATATGCCCAGGAGTGGGATTACAGGATCATATGATAGTTCTATTTTTAGTTTTTCAAGGAATCTCCATACTGTTCTCCATAGTGGCTGCACCAATCTACATCCCATCAACAGTGTAGGAGGGTTCCCTTTTCTCCACACCCTCTCCAACATTTGTTATTTGTAGACGGGTTAAAATTTATTTATTTATTTATTTATTTATTTATTTATTTATTTTTGGCTGCATTGGGTCTCTGTTGCTACGCATGGGCTTCCTCTTGTTGCAGCTAGAGGGGGCTACTCTTTGTTGCGGTTCATGGGCCTCTCATTGCAGTGGCTTCTCTTGTTGCAGAGCACGGGCTCTAGGCACATGGGCTTCAGTAGTTGTGGCACGCAGGCTCAGTAATTGTGGCACACAGACCTAGTCGCTCCACAGCATGTGGGATCTTCCCAGACTAGGGACCGAACCCATGTCCCCTGCATTGGCAGGCAGATTCTTAACCACTGTGCCACCAGGGAAGCCCTGTAGACTTTTTAATGATGGCCGTTCTGACCGGCGTGAGGTGGTACCTCATTATAGTTTTCATTTGCATTTTCTCTAGTAGTTAGCCATGTGGAGCATCTTTTCCTTAAGACCCTTTCCATTGTGAAATTTCTGTGATTAAGTGAGAGAGGGATGCAACACTGTTTTCTAAACTCTGAAGTGCTTAGTGATAATAGTCGATTCTTCCTCTGACGATGATCTAAGTCTGGCACCTTCCTTTCTTATACCACCACACCCTATCCATCAGCACCTCCTGACAGCTCTACCTCCTAAGTAGATTCTGGGTCCACTCACTTCTCTCTTCTCAACCCCTCCCCACCTTTCCTAAGCCACCATCATCTCAGGTAGAAGGAAAAGTACAACAGCTTCCGCACTGCACATGAGGTGCTTTATGCCGAACATCTGCCTTCCTTCATCATGTCTGGAATCTTGGCTGAGCAGGGGGTGCCTATGTGACCAGGCCCCAGTAAACACCCTGGGTGCTGAGTCTCTAATGAGCTTCCCTGGTAGATAACACTTCATGTGTGCTGGGTCTCCCTGCTGCCTGCGACCCCCACTTGTACATGTCAAATCATGTCACTCCTTTGCTTCAGTTTCTCCAATGATTTCCCACTAAATAAAATCCAGCTCTGTACTGTGGCCCATGAGGCCCTGCATGATCTGGTCCCTTAATGCTCCTTTAACAGCCAAGTCCTTTCTTGCTCAATGCCACTTCATTCATTACTTCTCCCCCCACGCCACCCCCGAGACAAGTGCTCCCCAGCTTTTGTCCTGGCTGGCTGCATCTCATCCCTAAGATCACCTCCCCAGAGAGCCCTACCCTGACCACCCTGGAGAAGGTAGCCTTCCATGGTCATCATTTTCTGTCTCCTCATCCCATTTTCTTCATAGCACTTATCACAATCTGAAAATATCTCATCTATTCACTTGTTTGTTATCTCTTGCTGTCTCCTCAACCAGAATGGAAGCTCCCTGAGGACAGAGACCTCATCTGTCTTGTTCAGTGATTTAGCCCCACCAGCCAGCACAGTGCCTGGTATCGTCAGAGCTTAATAGGTATTTGTTGAATGACTAAGAGAAAATAAGTGTGATCAGTTGTGGACAGCCTGCCTTGTTTACCTGGTTCCTGTTTCCAGGTGCCCAGTCCAGAGCACACACACCCTCTTATTTACCATCTGCCTCTCTGGTACTTGGCAGGCAGCTCCGTACATCTGTACCATGTATGAGTCAGGGCGGTTCGTTGAAAGCAACAGAACTCACACAAGTACATTTAAGCCAAAAAGAAATTTACTAAAACATAGTGGGTGGCTAGGAGATTTCCCAGAAGGGCCAGATAATCAAACTTAGAGGCCACATAGCTAAGAACTTGGTCCAAAAATCATCCCACAGAGTTCTTCACATGAAGATACCTCTGGTACCCTGGAGACTCAATGGCTTCCATTACTCAAAGCCCTAATATATAGCTCCTCCCATTCATGAGCCATCCGCAGAATTGATTTCATGAGGTTCTCATTTCTTAAAGTGACAAGATTCCAATTCAAAATGTACATATACTGGTGCAGATGACAAGTGCAATCAGAGTCACTTGCCCTCACCCTAGCTGCAAGGGAGTCTGGGTAGCTGAGTAATTGGAGTCACGGTAAGATGCAGCAATTTATAAGGTGTAAAGTTTGTTGAACACAGTAAAGTCGTTCACAGTTTCTGTACAGCTGAATAAAGTACAAATGCCCACTAAACTCTTCAGGCATGTGGCCATGGCAGAGCTATTTTCTCCTTTAAGCCCTTGGCCCTTACCACACCAGAAGGTTGTAATAAATCATCCTCTGGTTATCTCTCTCCTCTGCAGTGACAGACTGTGCTATAACGACTTCCCCCAAAGGCCTTTGTCTTTTTAGCCTCTTTCCTTTGAAGCAACAAGGAGAAGGTCGAATTGTTGTCAGCATGGCTCTGATCATTACTTATTCTTGCTCTGCCAGAGTAAACCTCAGGGTCAATGTGGCTGTGCCTGAAAGAGTTTTATATGCTAAACATCAGACATAGACACAGCCTCGGAGATCACCGGGTCCACCCAGGTTTGCACGTGTGAAAGCAGGAAACAGGCAAAGAAAGAGCTGCCCTAGTGTCTACATGAAACTTTCTATCCCTTCCTTCTTTCCTTCCATAACAAATCATTTCTGAGTGTCTGCCGTGTGCCCAGCAATGTGCTGGAAGCTGGACATATGCTGCTGAGAAAAACCTAGTCATGGTCCCTATTTGGGGCACATCATTTGAGGTAGAGGTGGGAGGGCAGATATTAACCAAACAGCCATGCAAATAAATGTAAACTGTAGACTAAGACAAGCGTGCCCTTTTAAAGTCAATAAAATCATGCTACTCGCCTGCTCAGAGCCCTCTGACTTCTGCCTGTGTAAGGAGGGGCTAAGGAAGCTTGGAATCCTGATTTTCATAATTCCAGCACATCATGTGCTTTGTTCTGCCAGTGATGGGCTTTTCAGTTTCAGTGTGTGCAGTAAGCAGGCTGCAGCTAAATCCAGGTTCCATCTCTTACCAGCTCTGTGACAAACAGCAAAACAGTTCACCATTCTGGGCCTCGGTGTCCTCATCTGTGAAATGGGGCTAACGAGCATCCTCCCCACCAAGGGCTGTTGTGAGGATTAAATGAGATGACACCCATGAGTGGCTAGAGCCAGGCTTGGCACACAGTCGGTGCTCAGTACCTGCTGGCCGATATAATTATTGCCCCAAGGATAAGCGGGCCCCTCCCCGACTCCACTGCCTGCCTTCCTGAAGGAGAGTCACGCTGGCATCATTGTTTCACAGCATCCTGGCTCCAAAAGCCCAGTGAACGGGCACAACCAGAGACTCGCCAGCCTTTGTCTCCCTGCGCTGGGCTGACATGACCCAACGTCAAGGGATTTTATTCTTTTCTTTCCTTTGCCTGTTCCTTTCCTGTCCGGATCAACAGTAAGATAACAGCTGCACCTGGATCTTGTGTTTTCACAATTTGAACAACGCACAGGAAATTGGGTGGCTTAGGGATGCGGCGTCAGGGCGTGACCTGTCACCGTGTGGACAGACCAGGTGGAAGACGGAGGGTCAAGGGCAGGAAGGAGAAGGACCCGAGGGGACGGGAGCAGAATAACTTGATCGGCTCCAAGGGCCCAAATTAAATTAAATGCAGGGAGTGCTTTCTTCTTGTGAGAAGTTTCCAGTGAGAGGAGGAGTGGGCACCTCCCAGCCGTGAGTTGAAAACGAAGGATTCGGCCCTTTGTTTTCCCTTTGGGGGACAGAGTGTCTCCCCACCGGGGCTGCGAGCCTGACCCCGGCCCTGCCGCCTCCCCGTCTTACTCTTCACACCCTGCTGCCAGGCACGCGGGCCCTGCTGTTCCCCGAGACACAGCCAGGTGATGTCCCCTCCCCAGACTTTGTGCTTGATGCTCCCTCCACCCCACCTTCACACGCTGGCCTCCACCTCCACTCTCGGCCTCGGCTCTAACAGCGGCTCAGAGGGACACAGTGTCTTAGGGGCCCCGATGCTGCCCCTGCCCTCTGCTGGTCCACCGCCCTGCTGGATTTCCTCGTAGCCTTGTCACCAGCTGGAAAGGTCTACTTACTCATCTGTTCACCCGTATTTGGCGTGAATTTTCAGCGTAAGCTCATGAAAGCAGGGATCTCACCTTTCCTATTCACCTCTCTCTCCCAAATAACTAAACTGTGCCAGACACATAATGTTAAGTGCTCAATAAATCTTTGTTGGGTAAATGAATGGATGAAGGAATGACCTGGTCATTATCTAAAGAGGTTTGCTAGTCTTTCCTTACCAAGTGAATTGGGCACAAATCCACAGCATGTGTGCTCAGTGCTCATCTAGTGATGCCTTGAACATGAATCAGATCTTTTGACTCTCCCTTCCTTTTACATGCCTGCCTGCCTTCCTGGCTAGACTCAGAGCTCCCTGAGGGCAGGGGATGTGCTTTGTGCTTGTCTGCAGCCTCCCCAGTGCCTTGCACTTGACCAACTCTTTTCTTTTTAAGTCACCCCCTTTATTCTTTTTTTTTTAACATCTTCATTGGAATATAATTGCTTTACAATGGTGTGTTAGTTTCTGCTTTATAACAAAGTGAATCAGCTGTACATATACATATATCCCCATATCCCCTCCCTCTTGCATCTCCCTCCCAGCCTCCCTATCCCACCCCTCTAGGTGGTCACAAAGCACCAAGCTGATCTCCCTGTGCTATGTGGCTGCTTCCCACTAGCTATCTATTTTACATTTGGTAGTGTATATATGGCACTTGGCCAACTCTTAAAAGATAACTCAGTATTGGATTGAATTGGATTGGAGAGGGCCGTGGGAAGTTGAGGCATCATTTAAAAAGCTTGGTCGCTTTCCCAGACATCATACTATTTCATCAATAGTGGCTCTTTGATTTCCATAGACTTTGCATAAACTCTTCCCTCTGCCCAAATGGCTTTCCCTCTCAGTCCCACTTCTCCCTGCTAACTCCTACTTATCCCTCTGCATCTGTCACTTCTTCCGTGAAGGCTTCTCTGATTTCTCCCTCATTGTTCTACTACCATCCTTGGCCCAAAAGTTAATGCCTCCATCTCTATTATAGCACACATCCCACTTTACTACTGTTTGCATTGTCTGTCGTGTCTGCCTCTATCACTTCACTTCACTCAGTATACTGTGAGTCCTTTGAAATTAATTCTGATCGCCTGTTCATTTTTTGGTGCCTAGCTCAGTCTCTGGCAAATGGTCAGCCCCTCCCACACACAAATTGTTTTTTGAACAAATGATCAGAGCAACTATAAGACGAGCTAGAAGGACATCTAAGAACTAGACAGAGATACAAGTAACATGTTTCATCCCCAATGCCCTTCTGGAAGATGGCGGCTCCGTGAGGCAGGGATTCTGTTGTCTTCCCTGATCTGGTCCCCTGGCTGAGTGTAAAACCTCATGACCAGAGGCTGAAAAAGCATGTGTGGGCTGCACGAATACAATGAGGCCAATGAGGCCGTTGAGGAAAGAGGGACTGGCTCTGATGACCGTCCCCAAAGGCTCAAGAAGGATGTGAGTCCAAGGCTGGTAATTTAAAGAATAGCGGACCCACGTAAAAACAAATACTGGTTGAGGACCATGCGCCAAGGTCTGTCCTGGGCACTGGAGCTACAACAGTGAACAAAACAAAATCCCTGACCACTTGGACCTGACCTTTGAATGGAAAGAATGACAAGAACCAATTAAAAAAATAGAAATTCAATATAATGTCAGAAGTGAAAATGTTATGGAGGAAATAAAGCGGAATAAGAAGATGGAGAGGGGTGGAGATGTTATTTTAGATGGGTGGCCCATCTCGCAAGGGAGAGGATGTTAGAGAAGAGACCTGAATGAATGAGGGGCGGGACATGCAGCTGAGTGCAGTGGAGGAGACGGGGAGGGGAAGCAGATGCAGCCTGAGAGATGTGCCAGGAGCACAGACAGGCCCACATACACAATATATGGGAACTAACGCCTTGGTCATACACTGTCTTGCATTCAGATTACACTTTGGGTTATGTTTTAGTATTTTTTAGTATTTGAGTCTTTGACAGCAATTATTACTATTCTAGTATCGTAAAGCCCTCCAGCAAAGTGCTTTCCAGAGACACTCTTCTCTGTATTGGAAATATGTCCTACTTGAGGAGGGCATAAAGATTTGAAGGACAGGGCTTCCCTGGTGGCGCAGTGCTTGAGAGTCCACCTGCCGATACAGGGGACACGGGTTCGTGTCCCGGTCCGGGAAGATCCCACGTGCCGCGGAACGGCTGGGCCCGTGAGCCATGGCCGCTGGGCCTGCGCTGCCGGAGCCTGTGCTCCGCCACGGGAGGGGCCACAACAGTGAGAGGCCCGCGTACAGCAAAAAAAAAAAAAAAAGATTTGAAGGAGATCTCATTCTCCTCACCCTGACCTCCTGATCTGTTGGCACGACCCTAACTTGTCAGGACGCTGATTTTAAATAGCAGAGCACAGAAATGTCCACGCACCTTTCCCTGTTCTGCTCTTTGCTTTTGGTGATGATTTTCTGCCTCTTCCCCTTAAAAGGCCCAGGGCTATACAAATGAGCACTAAAAAGATCAAAGGGAGGGTTCCTTCCATTCCAAGTAGCCTGACCAGAATAACAGGAAAATAGGAGACTCTCCCTATTCCCTGCTGTCAGACGGAAGGAATCAGGGTTACAAAGGAACCCACAGAATCTCACCACTAAGACCGTGGTCTTTTCTGTTTATGAGCTTACTCCGTCAAGCCCTGGTGGGTTTGGTTTTGTCTGAGGTTTAACGGGATTTCAGACTTTGGGGGTGGTCTCTTTGGATTTTCTCCTTCTTTTTCCTTTTGATGCTTAAAAATACCCCATGAGACCAAAGAGACAACCGTGACAGAAGATTGGAATTACACAGGATGTAATTCCCCTTCGCATAAATGTGGAGGGGTGGCGGGTCATCTCTGGAGTTGTGATTTTCTTCACATAAGAGGCAAAAAGCTGAGGATTTTGGTTAAATAAAAATATTAGCTCTGAATATTGTGTGATCTCAAGGACCCCAATTTGAGGTTGGGGTCTCAAACCCTAAAAGCTCCAAGTGGGACACTTGTATAGTAGGGGCAATGTAGCGATCAGTCAACTAGTACCCCACAAGGCCACAAGGTAGAGATAAGAGAAAATGGGTTAAGACCCTTTGGGTTTGCTCTGTGTGTGTGTGTGTGTGTGTGTGTGTGTGTGTGTGTGAATGTGAATGCAGTGACTCACAATGCATATAGTCTGGGGAGTTTGCAAAGTTAAGAAGTTAGTCTTTGGTTGCACAATGATAGAGATTGTTAAAGAATATTTTTTTTTAAAAAAGGTAAAATCATGAATGTCCTACAAACAAGAAGTGAATATGTCAAAGCTTTTATTTAACTCAGTTATGAAGGAGGGAACCGGCAATTAAAACCAATTCAAAGGAAAATCCAAAGTGTAGACACATTTCTAGGCTGAAATGAACTTGATTAATGGACGCAAAACTGGCTTCTCCCATAATGGGGGAGGGTAGTCCATAAACCCCTACTGGATATAATGTGCATTTCTATGGACAGGAATCGTTTGCATTACTATCAGTTTGCTACAGATTAACTTGTAGCTTTACAGGACTATAGAATAGCCTAGTCAAAGCCAACGGGAGGCAAAAACTACCTGGGTTGATGAGGCAGTCAAAATACCCTCTAAATATCAAAATCTTTCCCAATTTCTTTCTTACAGAGGCCACTGACATTTAATGAACAGGAGCCCAGGGATGCTCCAACTCCTGCAACATACAAGACAGTCCCACTGTGTCCCCCATGACTTTTTAATTCCCCTCTAGATATTCCTTCAAGTAAAAACACTGTGGATAATTCATTGTAACTCAAACCCAACTCCATAAGATCACAAAGTATTTCTTAGCAGCTGTTAATGTACCTTGAATGGTTTTTACCTCAGTGTCCACTGCACATCTGTTCTTTCATTTCCCTTATTTCTTGTACAAGTTGTGGCTTCTGATCATCTCACTGCTTTTAAACCCAGACTTATTCTTTAACAGCAGAAGCAAACATCTCACTGATTCTTGAAATCTCATAGGGTAGCCACTCCTAAGCGTGTATTTATTATGCTTGAATTTTGTATAATTCTATTGTTTTGTTATTTTTTATGCTAAGCAATATTCTACAAGTTAGTTTCCTTCTATTTCTTCTTGATATTACATCTAGTGTGACAAAAGAAACGGAAGAACAGCTTCAGGGCTAACAGCACATTTTGACTTCTGTAAGAAAGTTGCTTTGCTTACTTGCTTGGGGCAGGAAGAACCACGTTCCCGATTGGCTGATTCAAAATTAAACAGCTCCCTCCCGCCTTGGGAACTTCCCGTCCTGTGAAGGGTATAAAGGCCTCGCCCGACTGTTAGCCCGGGTCTCACTCACTTCTCTCCGAGTGGGACCCTGTCCAGACAGTTTGTGTAAGCTTCTATACTTGTACTTGTATAAATCCTTTGCTAATCTTTCTGCTTGGTGTTGGTGATTCTCGGGTGTCCTTGGTTGGGACACGGGTCACATTTACCGGGGAACTCGACTCCAGGCGTGTGGCTCCCGGACCGCAACACTAGGACAGTATTCTGATTTTCTTTTAAAGTATGCGTATAGGTAAGTCATATCATTCATGAATTTCATTCCAGGAGTATGAGGCAGCATTAGACAATATTGGTCATAAAAGGAAGTGCTGAGTTAGTCAGTTGGGTTGAGAAACACTGTTTTCAGGCAATAATGCTATTTCTCTTTCTCCAGTAACAGCATCCCACTTCTCTTTGGGGGGACAAAGCTTTCCCCACTGGATACAGTCTGGAGGACCTGCCAGTCAAGACGCCCCATCCCCCTTGAGGGGTGGGCACTGACCCAGGCCTGGACAATCTGCTATCTCTTCTCAGAAGCCATGATTTGGTACTTTCCTCGTGGTCCAGTGGTTGAGACTTCACCTTCCAATTCAGGGGATGCAGGTTCAGTCCCTGGTCTGGGAGCTGAAATCTCACATGCCTCGTGGCCAAAAAACCAAAACATAAAACAGAAGCAATATTGTAACAAATTCAATAAAGACTTTAAAAAATGGTCCACATAAAAAAAAATCTTAAGAAAAAAAAAAAAGCCATGTTTTGAAGCTGAGTCTTAAGCAGTGAGACCACAACATCAAAAGCACTTGAAGCAGGCTTATCCTGGCAACCAGAGTCAGTTCCTATTACTTACAAAGAGTTCTGACCCCAAAACAAAACAAAACAAAGTAAACAAACAAGCAGAAAACCGGTAAAAGGTTACCCAAGTCTTACCAAATGTATACCCAAAATATTAATAATATAGCACTTAAAAAAAACTAATTTGGGGCAAAAAAACCAAAAAACAAAAAACCTTTCATTCATTCTTTCACACAAGAATTATCTGCTGGACTCCTATATGTGGCAGGCCCTGCCCTGAGCGGTGGGGATAAAACAGTGACCAACCGGGGGAGGATCCCATCCCCCTCCAGGATGTGGGTTGGACACAGACAATGGGCAGGTTAAATCCTGCGGACAGGCCTCAGGATGTTTATGGAAGGAGGTGTCTAAAAAGAATTTGTGTAAAATGAATCACATCCTAAGGTCTGCTTCTTTGTAAAATGATAAATACTTATGTAATGTGAATGGCAAACCCCTATTTTTTTTTTTTTTTTTTTTTGTTTTTTTTT
>NW_006771554.1:1505977-1512758 GCF_000442215.2 Lipotes vexillifer | reverse complement strand
AAAAACTTATGTTATATGAAGTGTCCAACCCCTTTTTTTTTTTTTTTTTTTTTTTTTTTTTTTTTTTTGGTCTCTTTTTGTTAAGTTCTGGATTCACTCTCTGGAGCTTTCCAAAAGCGGAGCACCCTGGTTCAGCAAAGTTTGTTTTCATTTGCATTCTGAAATCCTTCAGAGACTGCATTGCCCATCAGCATGAGGAACAATTCGCTTAGAGGATCCTTCATTTATGAAAAACAGCACACTTCCTCTAACTCCTCATTATTAGTTCATCTACGGTCTCCAGGCTGGGGCTCTGTCAAGGCTGATAGCAGCATCCTTCAGGGGGCACACACGACCTCTGGGTGTGGGCTTCATTCTCAAGACCATTCTCCTGTGAGATGCCCCCAGCTTGTCCCTCCCAGGAATGAGCCATCTCTGCCGAGCCTCTCTTGGGATAGAGCCACCAAGTCCTGGTCACTTAGATGATGAATGTCCTTGGCTTTGAACTGAGTTTTGCAATTCTGTGCATTTGATCTCCATCTTTTCCAAATTGGACTCAAAATTTCCAAGCTGAACTTGAGTGAGTAGAGCTTCCGGTTCCTTAACCAAACTTTGACTGAGGGTCCATGGGCAGAGAGAGGAAACAGACCCTTTTAGTGTTAGAAAATTAAATAGTACATGATTTTCAAATTACCAAAAGTACAGAAAGGCTGAAAATGTAGCAACTTGTCTTTGGTCCCGCCTCCTGACTTTCAGTCCACATCCAGGATCAACCACTTTTGATGGCTTCTGAACTTCGGTACTTCTGAAAGCAAGACTTCCAATTAATAATAGCCCTTATCCACATTGTGGCATGCGTCAGTAGTGGGTCCCTTTTTATAGCTGAGTAGTATTCCATTGTGCTAATATCCTATGGTTTGTTTATTCATTTACCTGTTGATGGACACTTGGAGTGTTCTATTTGGGGCTATTATGAATGAAGCTGCTATAAGTATTCTTGTTCACATCTTTTTGTGTTTTCATTTCTCTTGTATCTTATATAGGAGTGGAATTACTGGGTCAGGGGACAGACGTACATGTAATTTTTTTAAACTTCCAAAGAGTTCGTCAAAGTGGTTGTCCCATTTTACACTCCCACAATCAATGCATGGGAGTGCCTTCTGTTCCACATCCTCCTCTTATCAGCTTTAGACATTGGCTGCTGGCTTCCTGCCTTAACATCTGAAAGACTGAGCATTTGATCCCGCCACTGCCACCCCCGCTCTGCTGCCCCAGCTGCATAAATTTTCCCTCCTACTGTAGAAATAGGAAAGATGGAGTTTGAAGAGAAACTGCATGGACTTGAAGCTCAGCTCTATCCCTTACTAGCTGTGGGAACTTGGATGAGTTATTGCATTTCTTTGTGTCTCTGTTTTCACATCTGTGAAATGGGATAATAATAGTACTTACCCCATAACATTGTTGAGAGCACCGATTTCAAGAATGTCTTATATGTAGTGAACAATACATGTGAGTTACTATTATTCTACAATAAGAATAGTCATCGTTTGTCATTTTGAGCAATACTTGAACATCTTTATTTCTTTGTCCAGCTAGGAAGTGTCTCATGCCTCCTCACTTTGTAAGACAGTGCTTGTTGAAGACACATAAAATGCCTTCTATATGCCAGGCACTGTTTGGGGAGTATCATATATAAGTTATCATAATCTTTACATCAAACTTCTGAGTCAGGTGTTATTAATTATGCTCAGGTTAGAAGTGGGTAAACTGAGGAGGAGAGAAATGAGTTGGCTCACCCAAGGTCCACAGCCCAGAGGTGGCAGAGCCAGGATTGGTACCCAACCATGTGGGAGCCAGGTCTATGCCCTCCCCCTCTGCCCTGGGCCCTGCTCCTCCCATAGGCTCTCCTCGCCCTCATCCACTTCCCAGAACTCTGGCATCTGTCCTCGTCTCAGAACACGAGGCACACACTATAAAAGTTTAAAGGAAAGTGAAATTAGTTTTAAGTATCAGACACCAACCCAGAGGGGGGAAGGGTATTCTGAAAGGGATGTTCTCCCTGGTTTGTTCTAATAGTTGGTCTTTGACCCAGGTTCCTGATACAGAGCTCCTAGATACCTTGGAATTAACTAGGTGATAAGAGTGCCTTTTGTTCTAATGAGGCGACTCTTGGTGGGCTCCTGCATACCTCCTGGATGGGACCTGGTCACCAGAAAGACCGAGCATGATTAGAAGTTTGGAACTTTCAGTGGCATCCCCTGTCCTCAGGGGAGAGGAGAGAGACAGGAGATTGAGTTAATAATCGATCACGCCTACATGATGAAGCCTCCATTAACAAATCCCTCAACCGTGCAGTCCAGAGAGCTTCTGGGTCGGTGAACACATCCACATGCTGGGAAGGTAGTGTACCCCACCTCACAACTCCACGGGGACAGAAGTTCCTGCACTCAGTGGACCTTCCCTTATGTATCTCCTCATCTGGCTGTTCATCTGTATCCTTTACTATATCCTTTATAATAAACCAGTAAACAAAAGTAAGAATTCCCCTGCATTCTGTGAGCCACGCTAACCAATTATCAAACCCAAGGCCCCAAATTATAGCCTGTTGGCCAGAAGGACAGGGGACAACCTGGGACTTGTGATTGGCGCCTGAAGTGGCAGCAGCCGTGGGACTGGGCTCTTAATCTGTGGGATCTGGCACTTATGCCATACAGACGGCTTTAGAACTGAACTGAATTGTACGACAAGCAGCTGGTGTTAAAGAATTGGTCAGTATGGGGGAAAAAAACCCACACATCTGGTCACCGAAGCATCTGTGTGAGTAGTGAGTGGGAAAAGGAAAAAGAATTTTCCTTCAGTGAGGGTAGGGAACAGTGAGTTTTTCCTAGACAGTGGTTGATATCATGGATGCCTACCAGCATCTACAACCCAGCCTCCCAGAACAAGTTCCTTGACATCTCAGGAACCTCCCGTTCCCCTGCCAATCCGTGGAATGCAGAGAAGCCAACCCCACCCCACCCCAGCTAGAGTGCTGGTCTAAGGGTAACCCCACCCATTTCCCTTGACAGTGACTTGGTCGAGAGCAGACATGTAATACAGTTGGGCCCAAGGTAATTCAAGATGCTGTGGCACTTTCTAAGAAAGATCCTGCTTGCTCTTCTGAGAAACTTCCAAAGCTTTCTTTGATCTGATTTCTGGACACCAATGGCCTCCAATACTTAGGAGGATTTCCAGCCTCAGGCTGAAGCCAATTTATGAAGGACAGGGCAGAGAAGGAGATGATCTGTTCCTTGAAGACATCTTCAGATAGTAGCTGATGCACCTTTTGACTGATGGGAACCAACATACTTTGTAATTGTTTAAGCCAATTTGAGTACGAGTTTCTGTGATTTGTTCCAAAAGCATCCTGATCCACAGTTGATTTACAGTGTGTGTTGGAGAGCTCTGCACTGATCCTTATTTTATCTCAAATTGTCCACAAGAGTGTTCAAAGTTCAAATCATGTTTGGGAGCCACCAAGCCACCTACCATCCCCAAGAAGGCTATGAAAGAGAGATTCCATGTGAAAGAGAACTGATTTGTTCATGACTGATGCTGTGTTTTATTTAGAAAATACAATATTCCCAAAAGTTAATCAATAAAACAGTCCATGTAAGCAGCTCTTTGCAGGAAACCACCCTTAGCAGGAAGCCCCTTTTCTTGTCACTTTAGCAAAACTATATTGTTTTAAACAGGCACGCCCACGCTCTACTCATCTCCAGCGCAAGCACACCTTTCAAATCTTTGAATCACACAAAACCTCGCCTAACTTGTCAGTTCTTTCCGTAGATCAAAGAAGTAGAAATAAAGAATAAGTGATTAACAGATGACCAGACCTCTTCCCTAGCTTCCCCTTCAGTAATCTCCCGAACAAACTGGGTACGAAACTGTGTGAATAAGAAAACATCTAGAGGAAGAGAACAAGAAGTCGAAAAGACCGCACACAAGCCTGCACGCAGCGGGGTTGGCGGCATCTCTGAAACCCCATCTCAATGATTAACCGAGACTACTTGTCCGTTTCCCTTTAAAAACTTTCATGGCCAAGCAGAATCTTCAGAGGTGGCTGTTGGGGGATGCTGAGTCCACCATCTCTCCAGATTGCCGGCATTCTGATTAAAGGCACCTTTCTTTTTAATTTTTTTTATTAAAGTATAGTCGTTTGACAATGTTGTGTTAATCTCTGCTGTACAGCAAAGTGATCCAGTTAGACATATATATACATTCTTATTTTTATATTCTTTTCCATTATGGTTTATCACAGTATATGGAATATAGTTCTCTGTGCTATACTGTAGGACCTTGTTGTATAGCTTATATCTGCTGACCCCAAACTCCCACCCCATCCCTCCCCCCACCGCCTTCCCCTTGGCAACCGCAAGTCTGTTCTCTATGTCTGTGAGTCTGTTTCTGTTTTGTAGATAAGTTCATTTGTGTCATACTTTAGATTCCACATAAATGTGATATCATATGGTATTTGTCTTTCTGACTTACTTCATTTAGTGTGATAATCTCTAGTTGCATCCATGTTGCTGCAAATGGCATGATTTCATTCTTTGTTATGGCTGAGTAGTATTCCATTGTATATATGTACCACATCTTCTTTACCCATTCATCCATGATGGACATTTAGGGTGTTTCCTTGTCTCGGCTATTGTGAACAGTGTTGCTATGAACATAGGGGGAAAGCACCTTTCTTTTCTACCGTTTGTGTGTAACTGATCTTGTAAGCGACAAGCAGTAGGACCTGGTTCACTCCTAACATCTAAAGTGCTTCCAAAGTTGCCAGTGTGACTGAGATTTTCTCTGGAGACGAGATCGTTTCCTCTGACTATTGGGGTAACTGTATTCTGGGGCCTGTTAGCTGAGTTAAGGAGGATCCCTTTACCTGGGGTCGAGCTCAGTTCTGCCCACCTAACTACAATCAGGTAAAAGTATAAAAAGTCACAATTCCACCTTGGTTTGGTTGCCTTGTGTGTAACCACATAGATGAGACCAAGACAGACAGGGAGAAAATCAGGAAATACAGTCACATCTCCCAATTCACCATTTCCCAAACTTTCTCTCTTCTGTTAAACTTCCCCAAACCAACTCTCAGAACCATGGCATGATGGGGAAGGCAGACACAATGATCCATTGTCTCAGACCTGAAACCCAGACTCGAGGAGTCTTTGTCACCCTGGGAGATATTTTAAGGTTTAACTCTTTTTTAACCATATTCCTATTTTCTATACATTTCCCAACATTTCCACTGAATGTAATCCATCCGGATGGGTCTTTTCTTAATAGAGTAAATAGGAGGTTGGTGACAATGCTGGTCTCCTAGATGCTCCCAGCCACCCTCCGCCCCGCCCCAATGTGCACTCAAGCATTAGAATCACTCTGTTAGGAGGGAGAGGCCGCGTTCCATATAAATGCAAAACGCTCCAGACACTCAGGATTATCTGTGCTTTGCATGAATAACGACAGCAGCTTGCAAGTGGGCAGGACTTGGTGGAGAGGCCCCGTGGCAAATCCTGGGCGGCACCAGCACGCTCCCCCAAGTGCCTGTGAAATCTGCCTTCAGTTGCTAATTTCACTCTCCAGGGACAGAGCTGTGAACAGCTCAGAGCACAGAATTCACATTTTCAGAACAGTTTCCTTACCCTCAGACCCCCCCTTGGATGGAATTTTCTCCACCTTTTAAAAAATGTAAATGCTCAATTTTTTTCAGGTTAAATCTCAGGTTTGTTTTTGCTTCATCATCTTTACTGCCTGACTTTGGCAATAGCAGACGTTTTATTCTGGCTTTAGATCTTTTGAGAAACTCTCTGGCTCGGTTGCATTTTTGAAAAATCAAAATGAATCACTTGCATATTCTGCATTCATTGTTCCCTCTCCTGCAGTTTTCTAAATAATGTAGGGACTGGGGAGGCTTCTGTGATGAGCACAAATGCATTTGAAATGTGCTGTTAAGATATGCCTTTCACCTTCCTTCAGATCAGAAAATGAGTTTTCTCTGGGTTTCCGCAGACCTGAGAAATACTCTTCACTTCTAGAATGTGTCAAAAGACGCCGGGAGGGTCCTTTGGGCCCGAGGAAGTGAGGATTCTGAGTTGACTGCAAGAATTTTGGTAGCTGGATTTATAAACCCCAAAAGGGTTGCAATCGGGAATAGGATTTGATTGTTTTGATTGTTCCCGTTGTCAACGAACTCAATTGGGCATTTCTATCAACTCAGACATAATATCTATTCAGATCATAAAATATTGTGAAAATCTGGTTCATTTGTTTTAGGAAAAAAGAAAATCACAGGTTTGTTTCTGATATAAACTGGCTTCTGAGGGTTTTGTTTGTTTGTTTGTTTAAGAAGCCATGGTTCTCATTGTGATACTTAAAAACAGGATTGGTTTAGCAACCAGGAAATTTAAGGCAGACATCTCAAATTTTAATTCCTAGTAAAACAACAGATACTGTCTTTATTTTAAATTTTGTTCCTTAAGGATTTTTTTGGCATCGGTTTTGATTTTTTTAATATTGCATTAAAATCATATTTATCTTGATTACCCCGGCATTTTTGTGCCTCACCTGCCTTACCTTAGTCCCAGCCCTGAATTCATTTCAAGATCAAAGAAGTGGTGAGTGTAGGAGTCCCCTGAAAAGGGAAATTTGAGTCTAAGACAGGCCCCAGACTCAGGCCTCCTGCCTTATTTCTAAACACCAGGAATTATATCTCGAATGAACTGCTACCTCGATGTCATCACCTGCCAACCTCTTGCGTCTCCTG